>NC_066887.1:8566638-8866638 GCF_022985175.1 Labeo rohita
CAGCTGGACGCCGAATCCGTCACCGAGCCGGTCTTCTGGGTCATTTCGCCGTCTCCCGTGTTTCCATTTAACGCGTGAGCCGCAGAGCCAACGCTTTTAATAATGTTAGTGCTGTTGTTTGCATTGGACGCCACAGTCTTACAAACGTCAAACGCCGGATAATTGACACAGAGGTTGTGGTGATGGTGGTTCTGGTGCTGACCTGTGTTAGTCCGGTTTACCTGAGACGTTTCCCACACACGCATCCATAAAGCGTTCGCAGGACCTTTCTGTTCCGGCTGAATCCAAGCGACCCTCGGATCCATTCAACTCGTCTTTCTAACAGCCCTGTCAAACAAACGAACGCCTTGCTTTCCCCCCCGTTCAGCCGATAAGTTTGAGTCCGGACCGCGAGAACGTGCCTGTACGCTGGGCTACGCGAAACGACAGGGAAAATAACGACGTGCCAAACGCCACAACCAACGGGAACCAATTAGTGGCCCTTTTTCCCCGCTAGCGATAAACTGTTAGCTAAACTATACAGTGTTTCCAATATGGCGTATATTCCCTTGAACCCCGAAATCCAGTACGCATGTGTAGGATTTAAACCATCGGGGCAGCACACACCCCCAGACTCCACACCGAGCAGGCGCAATCGACGGACGCCTCTTCGACAACCCCACCCTTCTAAACGGCTTCGAAGCGACGAGGACACATTTGAATTTACAGCCCTGCCTCGAAATCAGTCCGCACCGCGAACGACGCGGCGGAGACGTTCAAATACACAGATAATACACGCGACGTCGCAACACTGTAGTGATAACAATGGCCGTGCGGGTGTTGATGCGGTTTTAATTTTAAATGTTTTCCTTTTTTGTGAGATTTTTTTCAGAACACCAACACAAAAATAAACCACAACACAAACACAAACAAGGAACAGAAGCTGTCAGCACTGCTTATAGATATTACAAGCATCCACATGACATAAAGTATAGAGTTTAAGTACATAATATATATATATATATATATATATATATATATATATATATATATATATAATATATAACACAAATGCATTGTTAAAAATTGTGAAAAGGCAAAAAAATAATTTAGCATCTGAAATATTTAAAACATTCATGTATTTCAGCATAAATTAGTATAAAATCTCTTGTACTTCTGCTGAATTTCTGAAAAAAATAAAGAAAAATAAATGAAATAAAATTAATGAATGAATTAATAAAATAAATGAAAAGAATTATGGCAATAATTTGGCATCTAAAATATTGAAAGCATTTATGTATTTCAGCATAAAAGTGATATAAAATATGCTTTTGTGGTTCTTAACCTCTGTTAATTACACAATCCTATAAATAACAAATCCTATAGTTTTCTTCTCTTGTACTTCTGCTGAATTTCTTTTAAAAACTTGAAATAAATAATCTAAAAAAATATTAAAATTGTAATAAAAAAAAATAAAAATTAAAAATTAAAATGGTCAAGTTATATGTGACAAAAAAATAATAAAATTAAATTAATGCCAATAATTTGGCATCTAAAATATTGAAAACAGTGATGTATTTCAGCATAAATATAAAATATGCTTAACGTCTGTTAATTACACAATCCTATAAATAAGAAATCCTATAGTTCTTTTCTCTTGTACTTCTGCTGAATTTCTTTTAAAAACTTGAAATAAATAATCTAAAAATTATTAAAATTGTAATAAATTAAATAAAAAAAAAATAAAAATTAAAATGGTCAAGTTATATGTGACAAAAATAATAAAATTAAATTAATGCCAATAATTTGGCATCTAAAATATTGAAAACATTTATGTATTTCAGCATAAAAGTAATATAAAATATGCTTTTGTGGTTCTTAACGTCTGTTAATTACAAAATCCTATAGATAACAAATCCTATAGTTTTTTCTCTTGTACTTCTGCTGAATTTCTTTAAAAAAACTGAATAAAATAAATAAGCTAAAAAATATTAATATTGTAATAAATTAAAGTTAAAAAAAAAAGAAAAGAAAATGGTCACGTTCTATGTGACAAAAATAATAAAATTAATGCCAATAATTTGGCATATAAAATATTTAAAACAGTGATGTATTTCAGCATAAAAGTAATATAAAATATGATTTTGTGGTTTTTAACCTCTATTAATTCAAGGTCTTCCTACAGTTTTTTCTCTTGCACTTGTCCAGAATTTCTTTACAAATAAACAAATAAAAAATCAAAAAAATATCATATTTTTAAGAAATTAATTTTCTTCTTAATTAAAATGATCACTCTTTTTGGAAAAAAAATAAATAAAAATAATAATAATAATAATAATAAAACTATTAAATAATAGTTTAATAAAAATAATATTAAAAATAAAATAATATTAAAACTATAATATTAATGGTAATAATTTTGCATCTAAAATATTTAAAGTATTTATGCATTTCAAGTTTTTTTCTCTTGTACTTCTTAAAAAATATTTAATACATATAAAATTTTCAAATGTATATATTAAAATTGTAATAAATATATTTTTTTTAAATGTAAAAATTAAAATGACCAATCTTTATGTGAAAAATTAATAAAATTAAATTAATGCCAATAATTTGACATCTGAAATATTTAAAGCATTTATGTATTTCAGCATAAAAGTTACAAAATATGCTTTTGTGGTTTTTAACCTCTGTTAATTGAAGGTCTTCCTACAAATCCTAGTTTTTTCTCTTGTACTTGTGCTGGATTTCTTACAAAATCAATCAATAAATAAAACATATAAAAAAATGTTTTTGTTTTTTTTTTAATAAAAAAAAAAGATAACTGAAAAATTTATAAAATTATATTAATGCTAATAATTTGGCATCTAAAATATTTAAAGCATTTATGTATTTCAGCATAAAAAGTAACGTAACATGCTTTGTGGTTCTGAATGTTCAAATCCTATAGTTTTTTTCTCTTGTACTTCTGCTGAATTTCTTTAAAAAAATATTAAATTAAAATTTAATTTTATATTATAATTTTATAATACAAATAAATATAATTAATTTTATATAAATTTTATATTTAATACATTTTTTATTAAAATGATCAATATGTGAAAAATGTCTAAAATTAAATTAATGTCAATCATTAAAATATTTTAAGCATTTATGTATTTCAGCATAACATTTATATAAAATATGCTTTTGTGATTTTTAACCTAATTAAATCTAAAAACATCAAAGATTACATTAAAATGTACAAAAAAAAAAACAACAATCATTACAAATAATCTTATCTTTTAAATACTTTCTTTCATTTATAAAAAAGAAAAACATATATGAAAAAAGTAGCATATGCAAAAAAAGCTGTTTTCTTGATGCCGCACATATGCAGAATGTATTCAGACAATCAAACAAACAGAATCTGCTGACAATTATTGAGAGACACATTAGAGAAAAAGCCATATTTTTTATGGCTTTTATTATCAATTACGTAACCCACTGCTTTAGTGCTGTGCCAAAAGAAGCCGCAAACCAACATTTTACAGCTAAACACAGTACACAAATACTTGAAGAAACTGATTGTATTATTTAGAATATGCAGCAATTTTACTTAATCTAAGTAAAACAAATTCATGCTCCAGTTTGAAATCAATTTGTTTATTGCAAATAATGACAAAAAAAATCCTGGAAATAAGGGAGCCCTAATGGCTAAATTGCCATCGTGCTTTCGAGGAAAAAACACCCATTCTCTGTTGATGATAATAAATCATAATCTGACATGCTGAAGAAGAAAGCAGCGATAAGCTCCTCCCACGGTGATTACGCAACCACTGCTTTGCCTTCAGCTCACGTGCAGCATGTGTAAGATGGGGGAAGCCCGGCACTGTCAGAACACACATCTCGTGTCGTGTGCTCACCATTGGTGTGCATTGCTGTCACACTGCATGCACAGTTGGTTAATCCATACAGTGACTTTTCAATGCTGCAAGTCTTGAATGTTACATTATTTAGTAAGTCTTTGGCATGCTTCTACATCACTCAAAGCCTAAACCCCATGTGAGGGGGTTGCTCGGTGTTGCAAAAGGTTATGTATGCATGCAATGTGGTTTGCAGCGGGGTTTCATCATTGCTTTGCCTGAGGCTGGGGTTATTTCTCCAAAGAACGGGCGGACAGATTGCTCACCGCCCGACGTGACACCTCCAACAGCTCCAGATTGACCACGAACATCTGAGGGGAATCAACTAGAAGAGTTTTTTGAACTTCAGTGTCAAGAAATGAAAGATGAAATACACTGGCATCTCGGAAGTTTGGAATGATTAAGATTAAGAAAGAAACCTCATGCTCAAGTCTGCAAAATACTATGAAAACAGAAATATTATGAAAAATTATTAAAATTGATGGCGAAACAGAATTTTCAGCATCATACTACAGTCTTCAGTGTCACATGATTCTTCAGAAATCATTCTAATATGCGGATTTGCTGCTCAAGAAACATTTCTGATTATTATCAGTGTTGATAATTGTGTTGTGCTACTTCATATTGTACTGCTTCACATTTTTCTGGAAACCATACTGTTGTTTTTTTTTTAGAATGAACAGAACGTTTATTAAACAGCATTTATTTGATACCAATTTTTTAACATTATAAAAGCCTTTACTGCTACTTTTAATTTAAGTAATGCACCCTTGCTTAAAAGTATTCATTTAATTTTTTTTTGTATTTACTAGGGATGAAACGATACCACTTTTTTACAAACCGATACGAGTACGATTATTTTCATTTGTGTACTTGCCGATACCGAGTACCGATACCTGATACTTCTTAGATTTGGTTTCAATGAAAGTGCAATTAATTTGGAGGGAGGTTTTATTTTTTGCCTATAGTAAGGATGAACACAAAAATCTTTAAAGGGGTCATCGGATGCCCATTTTCCACAAGTTGATATGATTCTTTAGGGACTTAATTAAAAGTCTATAATATACTTTGGTTAAAAATTCTCAATGGTAGTGTAAAACAACACCCTTTTTACCTTGCCAAAATGAGCTCTGCAAAAATCATCTCATTCTGGTCGAGGCTGCCTTAAATGCAAATGAGCTCTGCTCGCCCCACCCCTCTCTTCTCTCTGTGGAGTGACAAGCATGTTCACTTTTAGCGCGTTTAGCCACTAAACTTGCTAACTAGCACATTATTAGGAAAGGCGATCGCAAAGATTCATAAAAAACCCCTTATACTCACTTCTGCTGATGTCAGGAGTAAATGACGACCACTATGTTCATTATTACATCCAGCAACACAACACCTCAGTCACTCAATCAGAGATACACTTGTCTAACTTACATCCATGTTCCAGCGTCGAAACAAAGAGGGCCGACTTTCACAGCTGATCTGAGGTAAAACGCTCATGTCAATCAACTATCGTGGGAGCGGCCTCTGTGCGTGTGACACACCAACAGGAATCTGAGAATGGCTTGATTTGAAAAAGGAAATATTATTTTTACAGATTAATTAAAAACCACTGCATGGATTTTTATCATTATAGGGTAGATTTGTACATGTACTGCCAACACACATTAATGTTCAAACAACATGAAAAAGTGAACTTAGCATCCGATGACCCCTTTAACAGAAGGCTATTCCAAGCCATAAATATACACATTTTTTTGGTTTAACAAAAAAAAGGCAATGTCATCACTTTAGACAAAATGTAAACATAACCAGATAAAGGAAATAAAAAGTTTCATGTTGTTTGAACATTAATGTGTGTTGGCAGTACATGTACAAATCTACCCTATAATGATAAAAATCCATGCAGTGGTTTTTAATTAATCTGTAAAAATAATATCCCCTTTTTCAAATCCAGCCATTCTCAGATGCCTGTCGTTGTGGCGTCACACCCACAGAGGCCGCTCCCACGATAGTTGATTGACATGAGCGTCTTACCTCAGATCAGCTGTAACAGTCCAGTAACTTTCCATGTTTCGATGCCGGAGCAGGGATGTAAGTTAGACAAGAATATCTCCGATTGAGCGATTGAGGTGTTGTGTTGCTGGATGTAATAATGAACATAGTGGTCATCGTTTACTCCCGACATCTGAGCCACTGAAGATGCAGTAGATTACGTTTGTTTGTGAAGGGAATGCGCCTCCCGATCTACATATATCCGTCTATGTTCGCGCGAATCATTCGTGATCCAGCTTCACTTACAGCAGAAGTGAGTATAAGTGTTTTTTAATGAATCTTTGCGATCGCCTTTCCTTATAACATGGTAGTTAGGAAGTTTACCGGCTAAACGTGGCTAAATGCGGCTAATGTAAACAAGACCGTCTTTCCACAGAGAGAAGAGAGGGGCGGGGTGAACAGAGCTCATTTGCATTTAAAAGAACAACCCCTTAGAATGAGATGATTTTTGCAGAGCTGATTTTGACAAGGTAAAAAGGGTGTTGTTTTACAAAACCATTGAGAATTTTTAATCAAAGTGTATTATAGACTTTTCATTAAGACCCTAAAGAATCATATCAACTTGTGGAAAATGGGCATCCGATGACCCCTTTAACAAAAAGGGAGCAGAACTATTACTCATTAGCATTCAGTTACACAAAGTCTCAAAACAGCCTCCTGCTTTTAAGTACACAAACTTTCACTTAAACTACGTGGCACTATTCTACTATTAAACAAATCAACACACTGTTGTTAAATGACTATTAACAAACAATGTTGCAAGAATATGTATAATGTTTGTTGGTTAACTTCATTTATCAAATAATTACAGTCAAACCAAAATTTATTCAGATACCTTTTCTCACATTATCAGACATTTTTCACATTATCATAACCTGTGTCCTGCACCCACTAGTAAAAAAAAATTAGGTGGTGTATATCTGGTGTCTGAATAATTTTTGGTTTGACTATATATCCCTTAGTTACTTTTATTTTTACACTTAATTATGCCCATTAAAATATGTTCTGTTACTTTCACTGTTCAAATTTATTTATTTATTTTTTTGCTCTAATAGCATTAAACATTGCAGCGGCTTAGTACTGTAATCACGCATTCTGTTGTAATAATGCAGGGAATCACTCGTTATGAATTTCCTAGCGTTGATACTGAATGTTTAACATTATGTTACTTGCATACATATACTTCGTAGACATCCTTAATCTATAATGACTCAATTCTGCTGTTGTTCTGTTGTCAGTGTTTCTTTGCCTGAATACGCACTTGTCACATGCTGTGTGGTATCGGCATTTGGTATCGGGGCATTTTAACAAGTACGAGTACAGGAGCTCAGTATCGGGAACGGTGCATCCCTAGTATTTACCCCAAACTTTTGAATGGTAGTGTATCATGGTTTACATAAAATTGTTAAGCAATGTTAAGAAGTGTTTCTTAAGCATATTAAATCATTATATGTCAGAATGATTTCTGAAGGATCATGTGACACTTTAGACTAAATCAATGATGCTTAAAATTCAGCTTTGCATCACATGAATTAATTTCATTTTAAAATATATTAAAAAATATTAAAACAGTTATGTTATATTGTAATAATGTTTCAAAATTATATGTTTTTTTACTCAAAATCAATAATAAAAAAAGAACAAATTATTACAGACTTTTGGCCTACAGTGTATACAGTTGAAATCAAAAGTTTTCTATTTTAATATATTTACATATATAAAAAACAATTATTTTATATTGTAATAATATTTTACAATTTTACAGTTTTTTACTATTTTTGATCAAAAACATTTTTCAAAAAAAATAAATAAAAAACTAATTATTGCAAACTTTTGGCCTACAGTGTATACAGTTAAAGTCAAAAGTTTTCTATTTGAATGTATTTACATATATTAAAATAGTAAAAAAAAAAAAAAAAAAAAACTGTAAAATTGTAAAATATAATTACAATATAAATAACTTTTTTTCTATTTTTGATCAAAAACATTTAAAAAAAAAATAAAAAAATAAGAAACAGAAATTATTACAAACTTTTGGCCTACAATGTATACAGTTACAAAAAAAAAAAAAAAAAAAAAAAAAAAAAAAAAACTAGTTTAATATATTGACATATATTAAAATAGAAAACAGTTATTTTATGTTGTAATACTATTTCACAATTTTACTCTTGTTTTTAAAAAAAAAAAACTGTTTTTTTTATTAAAAATAAATTGAAAATATATATATATATATATATATTACAAACTTTTGCCCTACAGTTTATACAGTTGAGGTCAAAAGTTTACATCCCCTTTTCAGAATCTGCAAAATGTTAATTATTTTACTAAAATAAGAGGGATCATACAAAATGCATGTTATTGTTTATGTAGAACTGACCTGAATAAAATATTTTATTTAAAATACGTTAACATATAGTCCACCAGAGAAAATAATAATTGAATTTATAAAAATGACCCCGTTTGAAAGTCCAGAAGGAGCCAGGGGTTGAAAACTTTTGAACCGATTGTACATTTTACTAATTTTGCCTAAATATCATATTTTTTTCCATTTAGTACTGCCTTTCAGAGGCTACAGAAGATACTTACATGTTTCCCAGAAGATAAAATAAGTTACATTTACCCTGATCTTCAAATTCAAAAGTTTTCACCCCCCGGCTCTTAATGCATTGTGTTTCCTTCTGGAGCATCAGTGAGTGTTTGAATCTTCTGTAATAGTTGCATACGAGTCCCTGAGTTGTCCTCAGTGTGAAAGGGTTCAAATCACAGAAATGCTAAAAAATATAAAAATTTGTGGGACCTGTAGGATTTTTCTGAAGAACAGCTGGACTCATAAACAACTATCACTAAACAAAAAACACAGCTGTGGATCATTCAGGTAACAACACAGTATTAAAAATCAAGTGTATGTAAACTTTTGAACGGGGTCATTTTTATAAATTCAACTATAATTTTCTCTTGTGGACTATATGTAAACATCTTTTATGTGAAATATCTTATTCAGGTCAGTACTAAATAAACAATAACATGTATTTTGTATGATCCCTCTTATTTTGGTAAAATAATTAACATTTTGCAAAATCTTAAAGGGGGATGTAAACTTTTGACCTCAACTGTATCTAATACATATGCTTAAAATAAAAAGCTGAATTATTAAAAAGATAGTTGTGAAACTATTGCACAACTTTCTCAGTATGACACTATAGACAACGGGATGTTTATAAGCAATTTATATGACCTTCCACATTCCAGAGTAAATGAACACAACCCTTTTCACTGCTGACAGTGCTGACATACAACACATAACTCTTGCCATACTTCATACATTAGGCCTGAAGGTATTATGAGAGCCCACCTGCTGCGTGTCAAAACATGTCGGCGATGGTAAATGATGACGTTACAAGCATAACTTATATACAAAAACAGCTGTAGCTATTTGGATTGAGTTGAATTTGTGTCATAATGCTGTTGTACATTAAATGCAGAAAAGATATGGTACTACCACCATGATGTGCATGATCTCTACATACAGTATGTATCTTACAATGAAGTATAAAAGCAAAACAAAAGAAATTGTACATGTAAATAACCAACGCTGTCCTTTTAAGGCAAGGCATGCGCTTCTATTTCTTTGAGAGCAGCATTCGCTCTCTGGATACTTCTGGTTATTGATCTAATACTTCATTTTGACAGCTTCATGCACTGACCCTACTGCATATCACCCCTGCCAACAGTTGACTGAAAAGTCAAACGTCACGGGGAAAAAACTGTTTGACAGAAGGTGCATTTAGTTGTGCGTTTGTTAAGATAGAATCAACTAAAGGCTTTATGGTAATGACAAATGAAGACGTTTAATCATAAACCCATTGAGTGTTATGACAACATAATTTACACAATGTGCCCCTGTTGAAATTCATCCAACTTAATTTCTTAAACCTTCTAAACACTCCACTTTTGGCGGTTAAAAATTGAGACATAAATCAGTAAACACAACACCAGTTTTTAAACTGAAATCTTCGTTCATAACACTTAAACATTTTACTTTAAAGGAGAAGTCCAAAACGAAGATTCACATATAATGTACTCACGCCCTTGTCATCCAAGATGTTCATGTCTTTCTTTCTTCAGTCATAAAGAAATTATGTTTTTTGAGGAAAACATTTCAGCATTGTTCTCCATATAATGGACTGATATGGTGCCCCGATTTTGAACTTCCAAAATGTAGTTTAAATGCGGCTTCGATATAGGACGATTTTGAAGTTGAGGGAGAACATGAGATGGGAGTTTTTTAACATACCCTAACTGTTAGGGATGCAACAATGCAGTCCAAGGTTCAATACATACCTCGGTTTTTAACCACGGTTTTCGGTTCGGTTCGGTTTTGATAGCTTGCCACATCAGAGTGTTTTTTTGCATCTAATTAACAACAAAATACTTCTGTAAACCTCTGTACACTGGAAAACGCATGGATTATTAAATGTCTGCTTAATATTCTTTTGAAAGAGGTATTATTTTTCAGATTTTTACGCAAAATAGGATGGGTTTCATTCATACTGGATGCCAGAGGGCCCTGCGAGCAGAAAATCCACATGTGTCAAAGAAGTATCACTGATTAAGTTCCGTTCCAGCTTCTCTAATATCGATAAAGGCATAATGTTAAACGTTTTGAATGATTTAATGTAAGTACAATAAACACTCGTCTACAGTTATATATGGTTTATCTTTGTTCTTTAAGCATCTCGGGTATTTTCATAATGATATTTGTAAGCCATAATCGACATACAGTATAGAATATATTTTCTGCCTCATTCTATGATAAGAAGCCACATCAGATCAGAAAATGAAGTTATTTCAAACACTCGACTGATGCTGTGAAGTAAAAATAAGTTATGATGTTCTCTTTTGTTGGACAACAAGTTTAGAAAGGCTTATCATTGCATTTCATTAGAAGGGAAGATGCTCTGCAAGAGTTGATTTTTCCAATAAAAATGGGGAAGTTATGGGCACACACTGCAATTTTCGAGAGAAATAAAACAAGGAAATTATTTAAATGCAAAACCAAAAAGACGCAATTCACACACGCGTACTGAACCGTGGATGTTGTACCAAACGGTTCGATATTATATTAAGTATTGTGACATCCCTAATAACTG
The DNA here is from genome assembly GCF_022985175.1 of Labeo rohita. Classification (NCBI taxonomy): domain Eukaryota; kingdom Metazoa; phylum Chordata; class Actinopteri; order Cypriniformes; family Cyprinidae; genus Labeo; species Labeo rohita. The sequence continues at coordinate 8,577,716 of NC_066887.1, forward strand.
TTATGAACCAGAAAAAAACAGTCCAGGCAGAGTAAGACAAGACGAGCGTTTGGCATTAAAAGTATATAAATTGTATTATTTTTATTCAAATAATGGATTGTTACACTAGATAAGACCCTTCTTTCTCAGCTGGGATCGTTTACAACTGCATTTGGGATCGTTTGAAACCGCATTTAAACTGTATTTTGGAAGTTCAAAATCGGGGCACCATATAAGTCCATTATATGGAGAAAAATCCTGAAATGTTTTCCTCAAAAAACAATTTCTTTACGACTGAAGAAAGAAAGACATGAACATCTTGGATGACAAGGGGGTGAGTACATTATCTGTAAATTGTTGTTCTGGATTTGGACTTCTCCTTTAACTAGGAATATTTATATTTTTTCCAGTTTTCAGAAATTTTGACAGTCCAAATAGACAGAATGGCAAATTCACATTTTGGATCACATGATTGATGGTTCTGCTGTTGTCACAAGTCTAATCTATCGTCTCTTCTGAGCCTTAACTCGGACAGCCTTGTATCCAGCACGTCCAGAAAGTCCATATTTTGCAGACACATTGTTACTGTCTTGACGAAGAGGTTGTTAATAGGAAGCGTCTGGATGATGGTAGCAGCTGTCTGCCATGTGTATCTCATCTTATCTCATCTGAGACACTGTATGATTTCTCATAGTAGCTGTTTTTGCACTTCATAAATGTACGTGCTATATAATATAAATCAATTCTTTATCTTGTAGAATTGAGTTGTTATTATTGTGTAATGTTTAACGCAATCTCTGTATACAAAGCTTTTCCCTCAAAAAACGTTCCCTCAAAAATTTGTTATGCAGTCTTAATGGGCAAAAGATGGTAAAATTGTTTCTGTGGAAGTGTGGAGGCTGGGCTTACCACAGGATCAGAGCACAAACGGTATTAACGCTTTCCTTGTTTTTGGATAGTCTTCGAATTTTGTGAGATACCACCTGTAAAATAAAATGACACAATAAACAACAATCTCAGATACTGATGTCATCATACAACAAAAATAATTATGGGTTAATCTGTATATAACAGAAAAAAAAACAAATAAAAATATATATACATTTTCTTTTAATAATTAAAGATAATTTAAGTAGTTAAATATTTATTTAGTTGTTGAAATCAATTCTAATTTTAGTTAATATAGTTTGTATTAATGTTTTGCATTAGTTTTCATTTTTTCTACCAGTCAAAAGTTTTTGAACAGTAAAATGTTTAATGCTTTTTAAAGAAGTCTTTTTTTTTGCTCACCAAGCCTGCATTTATTTGAATCAAAATACAGCAAAAACAGTAATATTGTGAAATATTATTACTATTTAAAATAACTGCTTTCAATTTGAATACATTTTAAAATATAATTTATTCCTGTGATTTCAAAGCTGAATTTTCAGCATCATTACTCCAGTCTTCAGTGTCACATTATCCTTCAGAAATCATTCTAATATGCTGATTTGCTGTTCAAGAAACATTTTTATTATTAAGGGAAGAAATGATAGAAATTAATACTTTTATTTAGCAAGGATGCTTTAAACTGATCAAATGTGATGATAGACATTTATAATGTTACAATTTAGAATGTTCTTCTGAACTTTCTATTAGTCAAAGAAACAATTCTACTCAGCTGTTTTCAACATAATAATAATAATAATAATAATAATAAATGTTTTTATTTTAATTTTTAATTTTTATTTTTTTAAAGCAAATCAGACTATTAGAATGATTTCTAAAGGATCGTGTGACTGCAACAATGATGCTAAAATTTGGATTTTGAAATCACAGGAATAAATTACATTTTAAAATATAGAAAACATATTTTAAAAAGTAAAAATATTTTAAATGTTTATTGTTTTTGCTGTACTTTGGATCAAATAAATGCAGTCTTGGTGAGCAGAACAGACTTCTTTAAAAAACATTACAAATCTTTTGACTGGTAGTGTACGTCTATGTCATTTTTCAGAAATGAAAACACAAAAACTAACAATTCAAAACCAGAATTATTGTGGGGACAATGTAGTCAGTAAGTCTCAGTGTAGTCTTAAAAATGCCCTAAAATAGGCTTCATATTCCTATTTACTTATTTATCATGTAATTTTTTTTTCCAATTTAATTCTTGAATTATGACTCAGACATATGAGAGTTGAAAGCATACAAAAGTTTTTTTTTTTTATAATTGCAATCACATTGTGCAAGAATGCATTGTTTCATATGGTAATGTCTTACTTGTGGTGGTCCATTCCTCTGCTGGACAGCACAATGAAAGTGTAGAGAGCAAAAGCTGCACTATGTATCGAGTGACCGGCCAGAGCAAATCCAGCCCATTCCACAATCTCACCAAAGAAGTTAGCTCCTGACACAAACTCAAACAAGCCTCCTACAAACAGAAAATAGTTATGAGTTAAGAGACATTTGAATAGAAGACATCTGTTTACAAAGCAATAAGAAACACTTTCAAATCCTTGAGACTTATTAAGTGTGAAACCATCTGACCAGCATGCTGTCTGCTTTAATATGTCAAACAAAAAGCATGTCTGATTCATCACGTCAGTCATCACTTATGCATCGCATTAATCAAAAACAAGCCTTAGGATGCTAAACAACACTGACATAACAAAATCATTTTAAATCCACTCGTTTTGTGTAAACAATTCAATCTATTAGCAGACTCAATTAATTTTTGTTGCTCAGATTCACTTTATTTGTAATGTGCAAAGTGATTTTTTTTTTTTGGCATTTAAATTTTTTTGAGGGCTGGGAATCGTTCAAAAAATTTTTATATCGATGCCGATACCGATACCGGTTCCTGAACGATATTTTTTTCAATATTTTATGAAATCAATTTTAAAGGGGTCATCGGATGCCCATTTTCCACAAGTTGATATGATTCTTTAGGGTCTTAATAAAAAGTCTATAATACACTTTGGTTAAAAATTCTCAATGGTAGTGTAAAACAACACCCTTTTTACCTTGTCAAAATCAGCTCTGTAAATATCATCCCATTCTGGTTGAGGTTGCTTTAAATGCAAATGAGCTCTGCTCGCCCCGCCCCTCTTTTCTCTCTGTGGAGAGACCAGCCTGTTTACTTTAGCCGCATTTAGCCGCGTTTAGCAGCTAAACTTGCTAACTAGCACATTATTAGGAAAGGCGATCGCAAAAATTCATAATAAACCCCTTATACTCACTTCTGCTGTAGGTGAAGCTGGATCACGAATGCTTCGTGCGAACATAGACACATTTATGTAGATCGGGAGGCGCATTCCCTTCACAAACAAACATAATCTACTGCATCTTCAGCGGCTCAGATGTCTACATTCACATTTTAAAATGCATACCTCAGACAGAATTATAATTTCTATTCATTTTCCACAAATTTACTGACAAGCACTAGCACCTTCCAGCGCTGTCTGTCGGTATGTATAACGTTATATGCCTTCTCTTTTCTGCAGTCGCTGTTCTGACATATTTCAACAACATTACACGGCCAAAACACACATTCGACGGCAAACGGAAGTTATTACAAACACTCGCTGGTAATTTAAAATGAGTTTTGAGTAAAAGTGGAATATAAATCTTATTTATTGTCTTATGTAGCATCATGCTACAGTGTTTGTAAATGATCACGTGACGCACACTTTCAGTCGTGTAGTATGGACAGATATTTCTGAAATGCTAGTATGGATGAGTACTGTTTTAATTTTTTAAACAAAAACGCACTAGTGTAAACATAACCTTTCATCTAAGAGGGTTGTAATGCTGTTACGCTACAGCCTCACGTGTGAGCCACATCTCTGAGTGTAACCGGTGTAAACTAGCAGGCGTGTTCGATTTTGTCGTGGCTCTGCACTTTGTATGCTTTCGGATCGCTCTTGTGGATGCGCCGCACGGGGACGGTTTGTTGCTGCGTAGAACAAAGTGCACGCGCAGCAAATTAGTTGAACTTTTCAAGTATATATAACTGCAGATCTCCAAAATGGGGCGGAACTCCAAAAGTGGGCAAAATCTCCAAAATGGGGCGTGGTCTCATTGTGCAAAGACTTTCCCCATTGGCTGAAGCTTCAGCCTATTGTTATTGACTAACATTTCAAATCTAAATTTTAAAAATTAAACATAGTTTGTAGTTGATCTCAAATATAATAAACTAGGGTTGTCAAAAGGTACCGGGTTCAGTACTTTCGGTACTGAAATTTTAAAAACGTCCATTTCCCGTTTGAAAGCCACGTGTGTCAGTGGATCCCTAATACATCTGCATATAGACGGATCCGCTGACAGATGTGGCTTTCTCCCGTTTGGCTTATGTATGAGCGCTCTGTGAGGAGCGTGAAGCGCTTATCATTGTAGCCAATCAGTCATGTCTGTTGAGCGCGTGAACACTATGGCCAATCAGCCATGTTTAAAAATCGACTCAGCAGCGATTTTTGAGCAGGTAATGGACATTTTTTTTAAATTTCAGTACCGAAAGTACCGAACCTGGTACCTTTTGACAACCCGATAATAAACTATTCTATATAAATAAATATGCTCAGTGAGAGCAGAGCCCCAAAGCTTGTGGCCAGTGGTTAATGATATAAACGGGAATCACCCACGAGCTCTCACGCGAGCAGAGGAAAGGCTTTACTCTATCACTTTGTTTTAAGCAACAGGGGCGTCTCGGGACTTGAAATTTGCAGGGTAGGAGTGGGTAGTGCCGCTGGATGTAGCTAAAAAGGTCCAATTTTCCGGTGAGGTCCGGTTGGGGCCCGACAGTGTCATATCGCATAATCTTATTAACTGTTTATCTGCCACGCTATTCAGCACCAATCCTGCTGTGCAGTCAGTTTCACTGGGTAAGGTTAAGGATAAGGTGTGGGGTAGGTGTAGGGGTTAGCTTTCTGTAGCATAGTGTAGGAAATCAACACTGTGATTGACACAACCAATAAAATCTTTAGAATTAGCTGTGGGGCGGGGTTTGCGCCGAAGTGGATTGGGGGGGAAAAATTGTGCATGCGTGTCACGTGCCTGTCTGTCAAAGGGAGGAAGCCACGCCCTATTTTGGAGCACCCACCCCGTTTTGGAGTTCCCGCCCCTATTTGGAGATCTCCAGGCTGCAGTTATACCCCTCTCTAACTTTTGCCGCTGCGCATTCCGCGTTTCAGTGTGAAAACTGCCAATCTGCGCGGCACCGCTTCTAGTCGAACACACCTAGTGCTGCAGGCTTGATGAGATTAACCCCATAGGTATTGAAGTTTGGTACTGAACTACAAGAGGCTTTTTCAATACTCAGTGGTATCGAGGCATTTCGGTCGGTGCCTAAAAAGTATCGAACTCGATACCCAGCCCTAATAACCTGTGAAGCCTTCAAAATAACCTTTGCTTCAAAAAAAAAAAGAAAAATGTATGTAGTAAGAGATGACTGCATTTGCATCTTGCATGGACACTAACCGTATGGGAAAGGAGAAAGAAGTATATGTCACAAACTATTAGGATCTGTGGAGTGGGGTGGTCCTGACAAGTTGCTGAGGCAATGAGTCATAAACAGAAAGGGCATCTATTTTTATTTTCTTTCAGAGTCAAAGCCAGATTCAAAGCAAAACAGGCTTTTTTTGCATTGCATTAACACTCAAACCAGCACTGAAGCGGACGCCTTAGCACTGACCAGCTATTTGAGCTGACAGCACTGAGCTGCATGGATGCGCTATGTTTCAAATGATTTGTGTTCTCTTCTGAATGCTCTTCGATATGTGTATTAGCACTGCATTATCAATTAAGAATATTCATATATTATGATAGAATGAAAAGGTAAAGCTGCATGACACATGTAATAATGCTGTGCACCAACACTTCATTTCAGTGTAAGATTTTAGGCCACACTTCCCACTCTAACACATTTGCAATTCATAAATGGTGCTGTCAGTATGATAATCGTTGCATTACCTCTAGGTATCTTATAGCCTGTCTCTCCAGGCTTGCGGAGGTTCCTGAGAATATGGTCAGAGTGAATATTAATGATCCATCCCACGAACCACAGAGAAGATCCTGAAAAAACATTCAGATGTACATTCAGAATATGCTCACCATTGTAAAAAAAAGTCAAAATACAGTAAAAACTGGAATATTGTAAAATATCACTACAATTTATTACAATTTAAAATAACAGTTTTCTGTTTGAATATAGATTATATTTTAAAATGTAATTTTACTGTGACGCAAAGCTGAATTTTTAGCATCATTACTCCAGTCTTCAGTGTAACATGATCGTTCAGAAATCATTTTAATATACTGATCTGCTGCTCAAGAAACATTTATTGTTATTATTATCAGCACAGAAAACAGTTCTGCCACATAATATTTTTATGGAAACCGTGATACATTTTTAATACATTTTTTGATCAATACAAAAGCTCAATAAAATATTAATTTATGAAGAAAAAAAGCATACAATGTATACCAATATGTAGTCAAAATGATATATTTAATCTATACTTTAACAAATTGATTTCTACAAAAGCCTGTAGGGAATACAGATGAATACTCAGAATGGCTAATAATATTCGGTCAACCATGACAGGTCAGCTAGAGTTCAGAGAGATTACCAATATCTATACCAGTGGCATGTAGTGGTGCTCTGAAATAAGGCAGCAAAGTGCATACATTTTTTTTTTGTTTGATTAAATGTAAATTCATGTCTTAGTCACATTGTCTTGGTTAAATAATCCTTACACTACCAGAATAAAAATCTATATTGTATTTTTACAACTATTTAATAATAGGCTACTCTACGTATTAAAACCAAGTATAAATCTCATCAGTTTAGTGTTTTTTGGCATTTCACATTTATTCCAAAATAATAACTCAAGCAGTAACAATTTCAAAAATATTTTTCATTTTATTTATGTACTGATGTTCAGCTGTTCTTTTTCATAATAAACTTATTTTCATCAGTCATCAGAGCTCGGGTAAACACTGGTAACAGACACAGAGATTTACCATTAAATTCACCAAGCTGATTTCTCACAAAAAAAAAAAAAAACACAGATCATGTTTACAGGCAATTTGAAGCTTGATTTTGACTTGACAAAGTGGTGAGTTGTGTGTGAATTGTTTATTTACTAATTCTAATTAGTCTTCCCATTAAAGGAGAAGTTCACTTCCAAGAAATTATGTTTCTTGGGGAAAAAAATCAGGAATTATCTCCATATAGTGGACTTCTATGGTGCCCGCAAGTTTGAACTTCCAAAATGCAGTTTAAATACAGATTTAAAAGGCTCTAAACGATCCCAACAGAGGAAGAAGGGTCTTATCTAGCAAAATGATCGTCATTTTCTAAACAAATTGACAATTTATACACTTTTTAACCTCAAACGTTCGTCTTGTCTAGGTCTGTTTTTTTATTCGGTTCAAAGCGGTCATGACAGTTAGGGTATGTTGAAAAACTCCCATCTCGTATTCTTCCCCAACTTCAAAATCGTCCTGCATCGCTGCAGAAGACCCAACCCAGTGTTTGCAAAGTTAACATACAGAGAAGATCACACATCCTTTACAAAAAAAAGGGTAAAACAGCGATGTAGGATGATTTCGACGTTGAAGAAGAAAATTAGATTTTCGACATACCCTAACTGCATTGACCCAGATTACACAGATTACGCATGTGCATCGCAGAGATGAGACACAAGGAGAGTTTGAGGTTAAAAAGTATATAAATTGTCAATTTGTTTAGAAAATAACCGATCGTTTCGCTAGATAAGACCCTTCTTCCTTGGCTGGGATCATTTAGAGCCATTTAAAGCTGCATTTAAACTGCATTTTGGAAGTTCAAACTTGGGGGCACCACTGAAGTCTACTATATTGAAATCCTGAAATGTTTTCCTCAAGAAACATAATTTCTTATTGACTGAAAAAAGAAAGACATGAACATCTTGGATGACAAGGGGGTGAGTACATTATCTCTAATTTTTTGTTCTCCTTTAACCATTTTGCATTTATTTGAAAATAATAACTCAAGGCAGTAACAATTTAAAATATATATTTAATTTAAACAATTATATATTTTATTTCTAAAATGATGTTCAGATTTTTCATATTATTTTCGGATCATCAGTCATCAGAGATCTGTAAACATTGGTCACAGACATATAGCATGAGATATACCTTTAATTTCACCAAGCTGACTCCTCGCTAAAAACCCACAGATCATGTTTTCAGGCCATTTGACGCTTGATTTTGACTTGACAAGTGGTAATATCTAAATGCATGTGTTGTTTACTTACTAGAAGTCCACTTCCAAAACAAAGATTCACATATAATGTACTCACCCCTTTTCCTGGTTCATGACAGTTAGGGTATGTCGAATAACACCCATCTCATGTTCTTCCTCAACTTCAAAATCATCCTATATCGCTGTTTTACCTTTTTTGTTAAGGGTGTTTGATGATCTTTACATGTTCACTTTGCAAAGACTGGGTCGGTACTTCTGCAGCGATGATTTTAAAAATAAGTTTTAAAGTTGAGGGAGAAAATACAATTGGAGTTTTTCAACATACCCTAACTGTCTTGAGCCAGAATACACAGAGTTCAGGGAGAACAAGACAAGACAAGGGATTGTGATTAAAAAGTACTTAAATTGTATTTTTTAAATAAAAAATAACAGATTGTTTCGGTAGAAAAGACCCTTCTTCCTCGGCTGGGATTATTTACAACCACATTTGGGATCGTTTGAAGCCGCATTTTAACTGCATTTTAGAAGTTCAAGCTCGGGGCACCATATCAGTCCATTATATGGAGAAAAATGCTGAAATGTTTTCCTCAAAAAACATAATTTCTTTACGACTGAAGAAAGAAAGACAACCTGTTTTGGAAGTGGACTTCTCCTTTAATTAGTCTTCCCATTAACGCAATTATATTGTTCATTCAGGCTGATCACGAAACACAATAGATGGGATTTATCACGTGAAACAATTACACCCAGTCATAACCCTGATCCAGTCATACTGTGATGGAGGCATTGCCTCCTCTCACGTGACTTTCCCCCATTCATTCTCAATGGGCTCAGGGGAGGTGAGAAAGATGCAGACTCCTGCTGTAACTTTACCTCATTGGTGTCATTGTTGGACAGTTTTACTTTAGAAAAACTAGTGATTTATACATGTATTCTGTAATACTTTGTAATATTTGGGTTGTTCTATACCCTGCAGTGGTCAGTGTTCGAGTAGTATTTATGTCTCTTTCATGACCAACAGAGTCAGTAAATATGCTATGTCATGTCACGGGTAGTGATGGATACATTTCAACATCATCTTTTAAAAAGTTTATAGAAACAGACAATAGATTCTATCTTATATGAAAGAGAACAAACAAAATGATAGAAAGACACTGAATATTTACTCACTGGCACCCACCTATGATGAAACAGGGATGTGTAACCCAACCAGGTGGGTAATCTGCATAGTGGCTCAAATATCTTGCCTGCAGGTACCCATTATAGATGCAGAAGACAAAGGCCAGGATAAATGAGATGAATGGTGTGGATTTCCCTCCTCGAATTAAAAATGGGTAAATGAGGGCCCTAGGAGCAACAAATGCCTCAGTTCATGTTAAAAATAGATATTGTGTAAAACAGACACTGGCATGACAATATAAGATTATGCACTCAGGCATTTTCGTACATGTATAGATTATTATAACAAGGAAAAATCCTACCTTTGCACATAATGGCAAAACAACATGAGCAGAAGTAATTGGTTGGGCAGGTGCATTATCTTTGCACATGAACTCCACAGCACCAAACTCAAAGGCACCAGAAAAGCCGGCAGCTCCTGAACGAACCAGGCCAATTTGACATTCACAGGGAATCCATACCTGCTCGATGCATATCTGCCATAGGGAACGTGCTCAAAGAGTAAAGTCACAAAAGTTATGACTGCCATAACCATCATCAAGTACGATAAACAATCCAAAACGTACAGTTCTTGCTCCTCCGAGGAGAATAATGTCTCAAGAATAGCGTCCATAACTGCTATTCGAAACAGCGCTTTAGTAACAGAAAGGTTCAGGTAATGTTTTGTAACTCGTGCACAAAACAAACTGACACCATGGAGAAAAACCGGAAAGACCCGCCCATCACAACACGGGTTTCACCAATCAAGAAAAGCGGTGGGCGGGGCATATGACAAAACACGCCCTAATATATGCAAGTTGTTAAATTCTAACCAATAGAGAAAAGACAGTACTGCATAAGCGACTTATTTTAGTAGCTATTAAAATATATATTATATTATTATTGTTTATTCGTCTTTTACTGATGCTTGCCAAATTTAATATGTTACAAAAAACAGTATAATTATAATGAAATACAGAATGAAATACTAAATACAGAAAACATCCACAATGAAACCTAATGTTTTATATCATTCTGCCTATTTTTTGTTATTTTTTATAGTTGCATAAAAGACAGTACTGCATAAGAGACTTATTTTAGTAGCTATTAAAATATATATTTTATTGTTTATTCGTCTTTTACTGATGCTTGCCAAATTTAATATTTTACAGAAAACCGTATAATTATAGTGAAATACAGAATGAAATACTGAAATACAGAAAACATCCACGATGAAACCTCATGTTATATGTCATTCTGCCTTTTTTTTTATTTTTTATAGTTGCATAAAAGATAGTACTGCATAAGCGACTTATTTTAGTAACTATTAAGAGATAGATTTTATTGTTTATTCGTCTTTTACTGATGCTTGCCAAATTTAATATTTTACAGAAAAACGTAGTATAATTATAGTGACATACAGAATTTGAAATACTTATTTTTTATAGTTGTATTATTGTATGTTGTGATTTATTCTTATTAGGATTAACGGTCAAACGTTTAAAGGTAGAAAAAGAAAAGCTTCTGCATATAAGTCAGGCAATGACGCGGACGCCAAGGAAGGGGTCTTTCAGTCGGATGTGCGTGCGCTTGTTTAGATTGCGTCACGAACACGTGAATTCAGCAGGAGCTTAGAAGTGCAGTTTTTTAGATAGTCAGTCAAAACGCATCGCAGGTTTATATCCAGAGTTGTATGCGTGTCCAACATGGGCAGGAGAAACAGAAACAGACAAAGACCTCAGCAGAACAGAGATGGAAGACCAGAGGCGAAAAGAAGCAGAGATGATGCTGTGAGTTTGCTAACTGCTCTAGCTTCTTACTTTTCTGCCCAGTGCCAACACTGCAGATTCATTTCTGAATACAATTATATTAATATGTTGCACGGTGAATACACTTATCATATAGTTATAGTATTGTGATTGTCTATGTATAACAAAAACAGTTTCAGCGTAATCTCATGGTAAATGGCATGTAAGTAGTAATAGTCAGTCACATGGGTTCTTTTGCCAGGGTTGGGGAGCTGGATACTCTGAGATCATCAAGGAAAACAAACTCTTTGAGCATTACTACAAAGAGCTAAAGATTGTTCCTGAGGGAGAGTTTGAGGAGTTCATGGAGGCCATGAGGGAGCCACTGCCAGCTACAATACGGATCACTGGATACAAGAGGTGACCTGGTATTTTCTGCAGGTCTAAAGATTTAATTGAATGGCGAACAGTGATTCGACTGCCACGCTGTTTGAACTATGACTTCAGTGGTTTTAAAATTTAAGTTAACCTTTATTTACTGCTTTTAAAGTCTTGTAATTTATTGCTGACCATCAGCAACACTGCTTTCAGGCCATAGATGAAGCCATATTGCTATAGTTCAGAGGACAGTGTGTAACAATGCAGTCATGTCACAATTTTGTTTGATATATGATACTTAAAGGGATAGTTCACCCAAAAATGAAAATTCTGTCATTAATTACTCACCCTCATGCAGGGCCAGATTAACACTTTGTTGTACCCTGGGCAACAATATTCAAGGGCCCCATCATCACGACCCCAGGATCACCATAATATGGTCATATATAGAATATATTACTGTAATATACAGTAAATATACTCAATACTTCAAATCCTAACTGTCATCATATTTTGATTTACAAATATTTAAATGCTCATAGAACTACAAATGCACTACTATGTCCCCTATCAAAGACATTCACTCACATATGATGCTATGAAAACAAAACACATCAGCATCTGTGTATGATCTGGTAAAATTGACCCACTACATTGAGAGGGAGGGAAGTATCCTCCATTTTCACAAAAAATGAATAGATAAGCAACCACTTTCAAACCATCGTTTATTTAACAACACTTATTCCCAATAGAAATGTATGGAATTGATAGAGCTATCACAGAAGACAAGGCAATCAAGTTATTAGTCCAACACAAACAATTTGAAATCTGCCAGTTATCCCTCCACAACAATTTACAGCATTTTCATAAAGCTGGCACCTCAAGGAAAAAATAAAAAAATAAAATGCAGTATCACTATTTGATCATAAACATTTTGATCCTAAGCTCATTTAACTTGTTTTTAAAATAGAACAACAACATGTTATAGCACAATTAACCAGTTAAACATGTTAGTGCTACATAAATACACTACACAATACTAAATACACAAAACAATTTCTCTGAAGAAGACAAGATAAAATAAATGCTATATAATCTGGCAAAACACACAACTTTAGTCCTAAATAATGAGGAAGTGCATGTTTGAATTTGAGTATATAGGTATATACTTTAAATTTTCAGCGTTTCTGATGTCCTTTTCCTTTTTTAATTTTCGCTTCGTGCTCCCACTTAGCTTCTCCATTGTGTCTGATTTTTTTTTTTTTTTTTTCTGTTGTAGCAACGCCTGACGTCACGTAACGCGCTCGGGCTCGGCGTAAGCTTTGACCCACCTCATGTGGACTGACCAATGAGGAGAGGGTCTTAACTTGAGGCCCTCTCTTCATTGGTCAGTCCGCATGAGACTGACTCTCAACCGCTCTCAACTCACGTTCAAAGTCATAGGCAGCGCAGCATATCTCTGTGCAGCGCAAAAGCCCGGGTGGACAGTTTGTTAAATATAAAGCAGGAGATTACAGATACAGTATTTTGCTCGTGCCCTTGCTGTCCTGGGCCCTTTAGATGTCGTGGGCCCCTGGGCAATTGCCCAGTTGCCCGTATGGTTAATCCGGGCTTGCCCTCATGACATTACAAACCCGTAAGACCTTCAATAATCTTCGAAACACAAATGAAGGTATTTTTGATGAAATCTGAGAGTTTTCTGACCCTGCATAGACAGCAACGCAACTGACGTGTTCAAGGCCCAGAAAGGTATTAAGGACATTGGTAAAATAGTCTGTGTGACATCAGTGGTTCAACCGTAATGTTATGAAGCTATGAGAATACTCTTTGTGTGCAAGGGAAACAAAAATAATGACTTTATTCAGCAATTTCTTCTCTTCTGTGTCAGTCTTCGATGCTTTTTCATGAGAGTACCATTGCAAATACGCATACATATTAGGTGCGGTTGACATAAATTGATGCTGCGTAGACCGATCAGTGTTTGACATCAAAGTCAAAGAGATTCGAAAGCGTAAGAAGCCATCTGCTCTCTGTAGCTCTCACAGTATTTGATGTCATACACCGATTGGTCCGTGCACACGAACAAAGCCAAAACCTGGATGATTTAGGTAATATGTGATGCTGGACCGCAAAACCAGTCATAAGGGTCATTTCTTAATCTGAAAGCTGAATAAATAATCCATTGATGTATGGTTTGTTAGGATAGGACATTATTTGGTCGAGATACAACTATTTGAAAACCTGCAATCTGTGGATGCAAAAAAATCTAAATGTTGAGAAAATCACCTCTGAATTTGTCCAAATGAAATTCTTAGCAATGCATTTTACTAGTCAAAAATTAAGTTTTGATATATTTATGGTAGAAAATTTACAAAATGTCTTTACTTAATATCCTAATGATTTTTGGCATAAAATAAAAATCAATAATTTTGACCTATACAGTGTATTTCTGGCTATTGCTGCAAATATACCCATGCTAGTATAGACTGGTTTTGTGGTTCAGGGTCACATATAAAAATCCTGGCCAGGACGTGTCTGGGGAAAAATGGCACGTATGGTCACCCAAGGTCAGTGTTTTTCTACCCTGGTCCTTATCCGTGATGCACCAATTTCAGGGCTTGGAGCAGAGATTGTCCTACTATTGGGAGATGAGTGGGTCTGTATTACCTACTGTTGGAGAAAGCATAATGGCTAACTTGGATCATGTGTCCCTTAATAACCAATCCGATTAATTACAGCATTGACGTCATTGAATTTCAGTCAGAGTTATGCGACACCAAAGACTGTAGAATATGCGCGCTGGCCGATCTCGCCTGAAAAATAAGCTTTTTTTTAAATGCTATTGGACCATAAGGAACAATATTCATGAGGCAGTTGTCAGATTTCATTGGAGATTGCAAATATGAAATTAAATCGTAAGCTTGGTATACAATTTTGGAGAATGTGATGTTTCCCCATTCAAAGAGATAGGAGCTGCACTTGCATGCCCGAGAGACGTTTCAAAGATGGCCTTAAAGAACTGACTTAAAGGGACTTTAGGGATGTTTAGGGATACCATAGGAATAAGTAAGGAGTCCTGTAAGCCCACCTGTTGTGAAAAGCAGTGACTTCTCTTATAAAACAGCTTTTTTTTTTATGGTAAACTCTAAAAATGGTTAAATCCAAAATTATTGTTTAGTGTAAAACAATTTAAAGATGTTTACAGATAGTGAAGCCTTTCCTCTGTTGACATGCATTCAAAAAAAAAAAAAAAAACGGCATCTGGTCTCCTTTTCCACGTACTGCCAGACCTGAAGCTTTAGCATTAGCTGTTGCACTTTTTTGGCTAATCGTTGCAGGCTTGCCTTCTCGTGGTTTTGTCTTGGAGTTTGTTTTAATGAGCTGAGGAGTTGAGTCAGGTGTGTTTAAATATGGAGGGACACAAAATGTGCAGGGTTGGGGGCGCCCAGGACCAGGGTTGAAAAACACTACACTAAGTGCTGCTAATGTAGGACACCTCCATGTTTTGATGTAGAACCTGGATGCACTGCGCCTTTAAGCAGATGAATGCACACGCATGTGTCATGGTACTCTTATAAATGCCTGTCGAAGACTGACACTGAAGAGAAAAAATTGTTGAATAAAGTTATTTTTAGTTTTCTGTGAGCTTAAAAAGTATTCTCTGGATTCAAAATATCACAGGTGAACCACTGATGTCACATGGACTATTTCAACGATGTCCTTACTACCTTTCTGGGCCTTGAACGTGTCAGTTGTGTTGCTGTCTATGGAGTATTAGAAAGCTCTCAGACTACATCAAAAATATCTTAATTTGTGTTCCGAATGACACGAGTAATTAATGACTGAATTTTCATTTCTAGGTGAACTACCCCCCAAAAAAATGTAATTATTACTTGACACATGATAAAAAGTACAAATAAAACTGATCATTTATATGCTTAGATCCTGAGACCAACTAAAGTAAAAATAAATAATAAATACCGTAATAGAATATAAATAATATTAAATAACACTGCACATATGATAAACCGTTATAAGAAAGTACTGTTTGTTAAAATGCTAAATTAGCTTTTACATCAGGGTTGGTTTTAAATAAGCTTGAGCTTGGTTCATTTCTTCCATGCAAAGTGTGATAGAGACACCAGAATAAAAAATATGTATCATTCTTCTGAACTAAAAACACAGAATTATGCTAGAAACGTATGCTTGCACTCTGTCCCTGACTTCATAGTTTCAAGAACTTTGTTTACATTTATTAATAATTAATAATCATGGAATCTATTGTCTGACTTTCTGAGTTTGCCCTAATTGATGCACTATTATCATATTTGACATTAAAATTAACCTTCAAACTTTCATTTTAGATGAACTATGCACAATGCATATTGTCGCTGTCCACGATATACATATTGTTGCATTTTTGTTTTGGGGTGTAGTGTGACATGATATTTATTATTATATTTGTGTTATATGATTTATATTGTTACACCCTCACAATTATACATTTATGATTTATCCCTTTCTCAACCCCTGTAATCAGTCATGCCAAAGAAATCCTTCACACTCTTAAAGAGAAATACTTTAAAGAGGTTCAAGATCTCGAGGTGGATGGGCAGAAGATTGAGGCTCCTCAGCCCTTAAGTTGGTAAGATGGATAAAAAAACTCATTGCATATGTGTTGTACTTGTAAATTAGCTTTAAATGTTATTGGAAAATCTGTAAAACATGGCACTTCAGGCATGGCATTTAGTCTCACCATGCTGTTCTAGGTATCCTGATGAACTGGCGTGGCACACTAACCTGAGCAGAAAGATTCTGCGCAAATCTCCACTCCTGGAGAAATTCCACCAGTTCTTGGTCAGCGAAACTGAATCGGTAAATATCTGTGGAGCATCATGGGTTTTTAATAAATGCAAATGTCATATTTGATCAACCTTTCTTTTAAATCTTATTTCATTTATCAGGGAAATATTAGCAGACAGGAAGCAGTCAGTATGATTCCTCCTCTTCTACTGAAAATTGAGCCTCAGCATAAGGTACATCTTCAACAACACCATCATAAGTTTTCTTTAAGTCAACTGAATGCTTCCTGTGTTGTGTGGTTTCTACACTGGGAGAATCTTTATGATTATGAGGTCTCATCTCTTTCTGCTTTCTAGATTCTGGACATGTGTGCAGCTCCAGGATCAAAGACTGCTCAACTAATAGAGATGCTTCACTCTGACATGGATGTGCCTTTCCCTGGTAAACCATCAGTTATTAGTATGGACTTGACATAATGAATCTAATACAGATTTAAGATGATCATATCTCATAGTTGTCCTCCATTTCTTCTGTGTCTTCAGAGGGTTTTGTAATTGCCAATGATGTGGATAACAAGCGCTGTTACCTGCTGGTCCACCAGGCCAAGAGACTGAACAGTCCATGCATTATGGTGGTCAACCATGATGCCTCTAGCATTCCACGTCTGCACTTTGATCAGGACGGAAAGAAGGAAGTCCTGTTTTATGACCGGATTCTGTGTGACGTACCCTGCAGGTGAGGAGAATTAAGAGAATGGCAACTTGCATGGTTTGCTAGCAGATTTAGTCGCAGCAAACAATAGACTGAAAGAGAACACTGGCTGTTTTACACTTTTATTTGAGCAGGATGAAGAACGCTAAACTCTAACTTAAATGTTTGCCAGTGTTTTCAGCTCGTCAGTGCTTTTTTCATAATGCAGGGAGAGTGTGTGTGTGTGTGTGGTTGCCAGGTTGGGAAGATTAAGTAAACATCAGGCCAGAAAATGTCCATTTAAGGAAAAAGCTCTGATTGGGGGATTTGGACTCTTGAAATCTGGCAACCACATCCATGAAAGCTTGCAGAGGCTTGTCAATGCAAGATAATGCAAATGGCAAATTAAAGTGAAACCATAATAATAAATAACCAGCAGGCAAATATTTTGCAAGCGATCATGCTTAATAAATCAAGAGAAGTAGAAATAATGATCATGACTGCAGCCATACGTTTTAGTACTAAAATTAATAAAACTGAAATTAAAAACAATTAAAGCTAAATAAAAAAAATTAAATCTAATAACAGTGACAAAAGCGCACATTAAAACTTTAAATTAATACTGAAAATATAAAAAAAAAGCATATTCCAAACATTAAAATACTATAGACCAGTTGTAAGTTTGTAAACATTCGGGATGCATGCGCATCATGGTTGCAGAAAACCCCGGAGAGATAGCCTTTATGGCTAGAGAATTACATGGATACGGTCCCAAATGTTTACATTTTAAGAAGATTATAGATTGTATTGATTTTATATGTAATTTTCAAAATGTTCTCTGCATATTACAAGAGCTTGTCACCCAGCAATAATAGCACTGTTATTCAGTCTATAGAGCCATGGAATAAAAGAATAAAAAGTAAAATGATTTTATATTTCGAAATTCTGACTTTATTCTTGCAATTCCGAGATTATATCTCACAGTTTTAATAAGGAAAAACATCTTGTCATTCTCGCTTTTCCCCTTGGCTTAGATCCCACACTTCTGGCTCTTCAATTCTCCGCGGAATTGACAAACTCACTATTTTTGAGTTAAACTGAGTTATAAAGTCAGAATAATTAGATAAAAACTTGCATTTGCGAAGAGAAAAAAAAAAAGTCAAAATTGAGAGATAAAATAAATGTTATGTAAAAATTTGTAGGGCTAATACAATATGTCCCATATGAACAGCATATGTGAATATTATGTAGACCTATTGTTTAAATCTAATTTATGCTTTAAAAGTAGAGTGATCATAGCACTTTTCATCCATAGTATGTCCGTTTAAATGTCTGCGTTTAGTTTCAGATAGCGTCTTTGACTACAGTATTCTCTAAAAATTATTTGCATTCCGATTTTGACGTCAAAAGACACAAAGTATTTTTTTTTTCTCCTCTTATTCCATTGATTTTACCCATTTTTGCCCAAACCAGACCATTAATTTTCCTTTACAAAATAAATATCTAAATAGAAAAAATCATTTCTGCATATTCTAATGAGTTATATTGTTTCAAATCAAGAAACAGGTTTGGGTTGTCTGATGATAATAATAATAATAATAATAATAATAATATCACTTTTTGTCTCTTAGAAATGCACAATTAATAGTAGCTTGAGGATGCAGAGGTAAATTTTAGTTCATTATCAATCAGTAACATCTGTAAAAATTGTAGCAACCTCAGTTTTACAAGATTTTTTTTTTTTAAAGCATTGGTCTCCCATAGTTGCAAGCATACATTTAAAATAATGATAAACACAGTTAAAACCGCACATAATGGTAATACCATGGTAAAAATATAACTACATGGTTTTATAGGTAGCCTATTTGTATAAAAAACGGTCTAAAAACATTCAGTATAAATGCACACATGCTATAGCTTAATCACAAATACATATATACTATAATTATATACCATTACTCCTGTAATAAAATGTGAATGTGTAGACTGAAAAGCCTTCTGACTGTCTTGTTGCACACAGCTTTAAACTAGTTTTAATCACAGAGTCATTTGTGTTCATCGCTGAATTTAAGTATTTCTCACTGGATCTCACAGTTCTGTTTAGTGCTTGCGTGACGGAGCTGTTCACCTATCTTCTTTTGCGCCCTCAAGTTTGTTATTTCAAACGTAAGCGCGTGGCAGCTGCACTCATAACGGAAACGACGTGGTCGCGACTGGTCGGTTTTTCCAGCCACGTCCACGCCGCATTGAGATAATAAATGCATCTTCTCTAGTGAGCTCGCGCAGTGCTGCAGTTTGAACTTTGGTCCGAGTGGATAAATGCTCTGTGTGGCACGATTCAAATGAGTTGCGCTTTTTCCTTCCGCTTTTGGCGCACAAAAATTATATCAAACATTTATCGAACTCTTCAAATCGCTTTATCGAGGAAAATTATATCACGATAATAATCGTTATCGAATTATTGCCCAGCAGCTGCAAGTGATGTAACTGTGACGTCGACTCCAAATTGGTCTATAGTATTATATAAATAATACTAAACACTGCACAAACACATACAACCCAACTTAAAATAATTTTTATTTTGGCAGTGTATTGTTGGGGAAATCATCTGAGCCATAGATGCCATAAAGAAAGTCTGGTTTAAACTTTTAAGAACATAACTGGGAACTGATTTTTAGTATGCATGAAATGGGTTTGTTCATCTGTCATGTGTTTCTACCTGCCAAATCCTTCAGGAAAAAACATAAAATTCTGTGTTGATCTTCCCACAAACTTCCCAGAAGCTTCAACCTTATAGTCTGTTTTTATTTGATTATTGGTTGCTTAAAATGTCATCTGCTGGTCTCTTCTAAGTGGTTATGGGCCAAAATAAGCTGCGGAGAGATCAGTCTAGTTACTTTTAATGTGGATTAACCATTCAAGCTGTAGATTTATTTTCTTCTGTTTGACTTTACTGAGCACCATTGTGTGTGCATGTGTGTAGTCAAACATCAGGAAGCTGCTTTTCTTGTACACCGATATGAAGTTGAAGTGATTATGACCACAGTGAATATGGGATCACAATTATAGAGGCATGCACGCATGCCAGAGCTCTGTGTTTTCGGTTGAGCAGTGAATCTCTTCCCAGCATGTAACATCATATAGCAGGGTTTATAGTTGGTGGAGTCTATACTTGGGTTGCAGCGGAATCAGGTGCCAAGGACAACACGGTCTGCTCCGTACCAGCAGGCCAAACATCTTACACACACAGTGTGGTCAGCCTGGGTTTGCCGTCTAAACATTTCTTACTGTCGATTAAATGATTTGAAGTTGACTTTAAAGTTGTAATTATGGCTTGCCTTTTTGCCTGCGTAGGATTGTAGTTCATTCCTGAATAGCACTTTTATTTGATGCAAAATTTACTGCCTTGTTAACCAAACAATGATGTAATTGATTTAAAATAAAATAGCTTATGATCTCATGAGACCACAGGAAGCGCTCTTAAAAGTTAATACAGTCCAGTTTAAAATTACTTGAAGGAAATAAATGTGATGATACCACCATCTTTATTCTGTGTGTGGTAAAGAACCACTAGTTATAAGACATTTTATTTTACCGTGTCTCTCTTATAAGCTACATGCACTTACTGTAGTAATAACAGTAAATTATACATGATTACAAGTGTTGGGGAAAGTTACTTGTTACTCCCTAAAAAGTAACTACGTTTACACTGCAAGCAAATGTGACCCAAATCTGATTTTTTTTTTTTTTTTCGCTCACGTGTCTCAGATCTGTTTTTCTCATGACAGCGTGAACAGCACAAACGGCATGGAATCTGATCTTTTCAATTTCAACTTCCATATGTGGTGCTAAATCCAATACTGGTCAGATGTTTTGCAATGCAACCACAGTGTAAACAGTCATATCAGAATCAACATAATCTGAATTGACATTTGTCATGATTCTGCGCTTATGGGAGTCACTCCAAAGATTTTACACGCCCAAAGTTATCAAGACAGTTGCGAATGTTCCTACTGTCATCATGAAGTTTCGAAACTCTTCTGTCACAACCTTGTCTTTATTTTTCATATTGCGTTAAATAAACGCATAATTGCTTACCTTGTCTTTCTTGTTTACTTTTTTGTATGACGCCGCACTGCACAAGTGTTGCCAAGTCCACAGTTTTCCCACAGAATTCGCTACTTTTTTCCTGTCTTTAAAGTTTTTTTTACTAGTTTTTAATGGTTGTTTTTAAACTCTGTGGGTTAAAGCGATCCCTTTAACGTGATGTTTACCTCCCTGGAACGCGATTGGGTGAATTTTGGACAAAATTTGAGAAGGGCAGATTTTGTTATGAAAACGTGGCAACTCTGTTTATTTTCTTTTTGCGCATACAGGTCAATTTAGGAGCATGATCTGTTCACACTGAAAATGATATTGGCTACATTTTAAAAACAACAATGTGAACAGCTATAGAAAGATATCAGAGCAAAACTTTTTGGTATAGAGCACTGAGGCTCGTAGTGTGTATGTAGCCCGAGTTACTTTTTTTTGGAAAGTTATGTTACGTTACTTTTGTGGTACTTTTTCACATCAGGCCTGGGCTTGCTTGTTTGCTTGTTTGTTTTTAATAATAATAAATAAATTTAAAAAAATATATATTTTTGGCAAATGTAAAGGCCCATTCACACCAAATGTATAATGAATAAGCCTTGGGATGTAGGATTTTTTTTTTTTTTTTAAATAACTCGCATATTTTCTTGTGAACTAAAAAGTAATGTTACTTTACTAGTTACTTGAAAAAGTAATCTGATTAAGTAACTCCTGTTACTTGTAATGCAGAACCCCCACCTAATTCTGAACCAAACCCTAACCCTATAGTAAGTACGTGTTGTTTAATATTATTCTGTACTAGAGTTGGGCAGTGTTTTTTGTTTGTTTGTTTGTTTTTAATTGATTCATTCGAATTCAATGTTTTGCCATAATTTTAATGTTTCGAAATCGAGGAATCGTGATTTTGAATAGAAATATTACCAAACATTAAAATTAGACAATATGCCAATAATAACATTATAAAAAAAAAAGAACGATCCAACCGCATGTCGGCGCACGTGCTTAACCGCTCACATGTGAAGCGCTCATATCACTAGGCGCTGTTCATATAGAATGTGCTTGAGTGTTGACAAAGATGCGACACGGGCAATGGAATAGTAAAAACATGCAAGGAGATAGGAATGAACTTCTTTTAATTTGAGTGCCGTTTTATAATGCCGTTTAATGCATGAGACGCGAGTGCAACAGTCAAATACATCCATGTTTTCATAAAAAAAACAATGGAAAAACAGCGCAATTGAATAAAAAAAACCTGTGAAGAACTGCTACTGTATGTCTGATATTTCATGTTTGCTTCATGGTGACAGGATGAAAGCTGCTGTTCATTATTTTATAGAACATTTATAGTTAATAATAGTCTACTGGTGTTATACCTTCAGTGATTTTGAATTTTTTTTTTTTTTTTTTAGCATTTTCCTCATTTCTTAACATGTAATATTTATAAGACAATTAAGTTTGCACAACATGTAGTTGTAGTTCATGCATCTTCTCTGCAAATATATTTACCAAGTGATTTGTTTAATATTTACGTCAGGTTGACAACTTTGTGTGGTGCACACATAAAATTTTCTTTAACTAGAGGTTTAAAACGAAGTTACTCCCAAGTTGACTTAATAAATCGTAAAAAAAAATCAAGAATCGGTCAAACGTTCTGAAAAATCAAAAAATTTAATTTCCTGCGATATCGCCCAGCGCTGCTCAGTACTTACCTGTTCATTTACACTGTAACAAAGATACCTGCAAACAATAAAATCAGCACCTTTTTCTCTACAGTGGAGATGGAACGATGAGGAAAAACATTGATGTGTGGAAAAAATGGACAACCAGCAACAGCCTGCAGCTTCACGGGTAAGACCAGTCCAGTTCATTTAGTCTGTTCTCAGTAGTGTACTATTACTGTTTTTACAGTGTGCATTTTGTGTACTGTGAACAGTACGGAAATGTTCTGAATGCATGGAAGACTTGGATTTGCCAAAATCCATATTATCGGTATGTGGAATATTGTAATGCGCTCCACTTGATCTTCTATATCCATTGTGAGAGATGCAACAGAAGTAATATTGGTAATTAAAAATGTACAGTATATCTTAAGTATATCTTTGAATGCATCTTAAAATGTGATTTCCTGTGATCGAAGCTTAATTTTCAGCACCATTACTGCAGTCTTCAGTGTCACATGATTCTTCAGAAAACATTGTAATATGATGATTTGCTCCTCAAGAAACCTTTATTATTATCAATATGTTTACTGTCAATTTTAATGCATTTTCACGAAAATTAAGACATTGAGAAATTTTTAGTTACTTGTGTACACCACTGTATTGAAGTCATGTGACAACAATGTATCATGGTTTTGTGCTAAACAGTATACTGTTCAGTTAGCAGTACACTTGTACTCTAGTCTGAATGCATCCTAGTGTCTTTATGCTCTCTGATAAACCCACAAGTCTTGATTTATGTTGATCTTTGTGTCTAAAGCTTAAGCACTTTAGACAGCAGCGGTGAATTTGCAGTGATGTGTTTGCTGGAGGAGTGTTTTCTGTACCTCGTTACTGAAACGAGATGTTGCATCTGATGAGGAGTTGTGTTCTTTATGTTGCACTGTCAGCATTGGTCTGCCTGTGTGTGTGTGTGTGTGTGTGTGTGTGTGTTTGCTGTCTCTCCGTTCTCAGGTTGCAGTAGTTGCAGAACAGAGCAGTTTGTTATGTTAAGTGTGTGCCTCTTCAATTTCTCATTGTGTGTCAGGTTGCAGATCAGGATCGCAGTGCGAGGTGTGGAGCAGCTGGCAGTAGGGGGTAGGATGGTGTACTCCACCTGCTCCCTGAACCCTGTCGAGGATGAAGCCGTCATCGCTGCCCTGCTGGAGAAGAGTGAAGGTATGTCTGGCTTCTGGCTCATAAAAACATTTCTGCACCATTTCATTTAAAAATCAAGAGAAAAATGTATTTGGCATAAATAAAATCGATATCTAATTTTTATATATAGATATATTTATTAGTAGTAGTATGTATTTATTTTTATATATATTAAAATAACACACTGTTCAATAAAACATACATATTCATTTTTATATACATTTAAAATTATTGCATTGCAGACAGTCTTAAAGAAATGTCACAATTATGAGGAAAATATAATAATAATAATAATAACAATAATAATATTATTTATTATTAATAATAATAATAATAATAATAATATTAATAATAATAATAATAATTATTATTATTATTTATATATATATATTAAAATAAAACACTGCTCATAAAACATACATATTCATTTTTGTCAATTATGAGAAGAAAAGATAAATATAAATAAATATAAATATAATACATTATATATATATATATATATATATATATATTTTCTCATAATTGTGACATTTATTTTTAAATGTGTATATAAAAATGAATGTTTGTTTTTATATGCAGTGTGTTATTTAAATTACATTAACATGCTATTATACAATGTTCATATTTTGAATTCAGTTTTATGTTTTAATTTTAATATTAAATTTGTTGTTTGTCATGAAAAATGAATACAAATAGCTATAAAGTTTTAATGAATTTATTATTTTTTTTTAGTTTGAGTTAATGTAGTACTTCAAGTTAACAATTTAGCTAGTCATTTAATTTATTTATTTTGTTTCAAGTAAACTTTTTTTTTTTTTTTTTTTTTTTTTTTTTTTTTTTAATAGTTTGTTGATAACCCTGTTACTGAGATTTACATAAGTTTCAACGCTTTGGGTTTGTGTTGTGTGTCTCTTTAGTAATATAAAGTTCAAAACCTATGGGAAATGCACTTTACAATAAGTACCATTGCTTAACATTAATTAACTACATTAGTTAACATGAACTAAGAATGAATAAAACTTCTACAGCATTTATTAACCTTTGTTAATTTCAGCATTTACTAATGCATTATTAAAATCACAAGTTGTGTTTGTTAACATTAGTTAATGCACTGTGAGCTAACATGAACAATGAACAACTGTATTTTATTAACTAACATTAACAAAGATTAAATGGTTTAATTAAATATTGTTCATTATTTGTTCATGTTGGTTAATACATTAAATAATGTTAACAAATGACGTCTTATTGTAAAGTGTTACTGGAGATGCAGTTTTTAAGTCAAACATTACTTTAAGCATTTCTTCACTCTTGTTTATTTCTCAGGTGCTTTGGAGTTAGCAGATGCCTCTGCAGATCTCCCAGGACTCAAATATATGCCTGGAATTACATCTTGGAAGGTAATGAGGCGTTAGCTTCCACTCTGTGACATTAGATTCTATCCATACTGTTTCTGCTTACAAATGTTGAGTTTACCCTGGCTTATGCACAGTCATTTCCCTTTCTTTAACTGCAGCAAGGGCATTAGACTATTTGTAATAAAAGGCCCACAGTAAAGCTCTTTTTATAATCCAAAATATCTTGGTAACATTATTAAAATAACATGCCTATACTCGTGAAAGCCTCCTTAACCAAATTAAAAGTAATCAGATCTTGTATTTTGGTTTCATACTCTAAAGTTCAGACAGTGATGCAGAGTAAACATGACATGTGGTTGGCAACTTGGTGAATTTTAATCATTTTAAAGGGATCGTTCCCCCAAAAATGAAAATTCTGTCATTAATTACTCGCTCTCATGTCGTTCCAAACCCGTAAGACCTTTGTTCATCTTCAAAACACAAATTAAGAGATTTTTGACTAAATCCGAGAGCTTTGTGATCCTGCTCTGGCAGCAACACAACTACCACAGAAAGGCACAGAGTTTGTACAAGGTGCTTAAAGTACTTGAATTTGACTTTTGAAATTTAGGGCCTGGAAAACCCTTGAAAATAACAATATTCCTGAAGAGATACTTGAAAAGTGCTTGAAATATTGAAAGACAATGTATCTATGAAATAAGTGTTTAAAGGAGTAGTTCATTTCCAGAAGAACAATTTACAGATAATGTACTCACACGCTTGTCATCCAATATGTTCATGTCTTTCTTCAGTCGTAAAGAAATTTGCTAGATAAGACCCTTCTTCCTTGGCTGGGATCATTTACAACTGCATTTGGGATCGTTTGAAGCCGCATTTAAACTGCATTTTGGAAGTTCAAAATCGGGACACCATATCAGTCCATTATATGGAGAAAAATGCAGAAATGTTTTCCTCAAACACAATGTCTTTACGACTGAAGACAGAAAGACATGAACATCTTGGGTGACAAGGGGGTGAGTACATTATCTGTAAATTAGGGGTGTGATGAGACACTTGTCCCACAAGACGAGACGAGACACGAGACTGGGTTCACGAGAATGAGACAAGACCAGATTTTTAAACTTTTCTTAAGAAATCCTTGATGAAATGTATAAGGAAAATAGTCTTTTATTCAAATGAGAATGTAGGTGCATTTTGAACTTTATGAAATTAAACTTCTATTTTAATAAATTATATGCAGTAATAAACAACATTTAAACGAGCTTCACAATTCTGGATAAACTGAGAATCCTAGTTGTTTTTAATAAATTGGAGAGCATGATTCTCTCACGATTATAGAGACAAAAGATTAGAAAACTAAACAAAATAACGTAATTTACTAGTGGTTCTGACAAACTGGTCATTGCTTAAGTCTAAAAACATACATTCATTTAAACAAAATAAAATAAAAACATTGAATGAAGCAAGTCAGTGTCTCACTTCCATGTTACTTTTGAAAAGGAATTAGTTATAGTTGCTAGTTACTTCTCACAAATAGTAACTGAGTTACATCATTATAAAATTAACTAGGGAAAGTAACTAGTGTTACTTTAAAAAAAAAACAAACAAACAAAAAGTCCAAAAATCGCAATTTTAACATTTTGAACAATAGGGCCCTACAATTTTCTTTTCTTTTCTTTTCTTTTCTTTTCTTTTCTTTTCTTTTCTTTTCTTTTCTTTTCTTTTCTTCCTTTTCTTTTCTTCCTTTTTTTCCAGAATGTGTGATGGGTGAAATGGACCTTTTCAAAACTCAGAATCAGTTAAACCATTACGTTGCAAAATGATTCACTGTTTTGAAGCATTTGAATTATTCAAGTATTCAGATTTGTGATCCGTGCTCCATGTTCCTCCAAGTCCTGATTTAAAATGATGCTTCGCAAATCTTTTTTTTTTTTTTTTTTTTCCCCTACTTAACATTAAGGCAGTACAGTCATAAAAACAAAGTATTCACATTCAAATCCCCAAATTAACTGTGGTTTTACTACAGTAAAAGTGTAGTATAGTTTGTAAAACTTTAGTAGTAATACTTTGCATGTGCTTCACTTTGCATGTTTTCATTTTTAGTTTTTTATTAGTATATTTTTATGATTTCTCTCTCTCTCTCAGTGGTTCAACCTTTATTTTATGAAGCTACGCGAATACTTTTTGTGTGCAAAGAAAACAAAATTAGCGACTTTATTAAACAATGTATTCAATATGCATTCGTTATGGTACTTTTATGAACGCACTTGGTACACTTAGGAAAGCTTTTGGATTTCATCAAAAATATCTTAATTTGTGTTGTGAAGATGAGCGAGGGTCTTGCAGGTTTGGAATGACATGAGAGCGAATAAGTAATGACCGAATTTTCATTTTTGGATGAACTATCCCTTTAATACAACATCCTTCCTGAATACAAGTATTAATTTCTTTCCAAAAATTTAATTTAAGGTAATGACCAAAGAGGGTCAGTGGTATTCTGACTGGTCAGAGGTGCCAACGAGTCGACACACTCAGATCAGACCCACCATGTTTCCACCAGCAGACCCAGAGAAGCTGGCCAATATGAAGCTGGAGAGATGGTGAGTTAGTTTTGATCATATATATCTATGACATAAACTAGAAGCTTTTAACAAACTTCAAACCATTGGCTTATACAGCTCTAGTGTGTTGTACCAAGACTCTCCACCAGATGGTGGTACACAACCACATTAATATTGGAGCAACACTAACATTGAGTAAACTGACACTTGGTGAGTGAATCTAATTTACACTGAATTTTCTGCAGCCATTAAAATGTATTTGACTTGTGTTTTCAGTGTGAGAATATTGCCCCATCACCAGAACACTGGCGGGTTTTTTGTGGCTGTTTTGGTGAAGAAGGCACCAATGCCATGGAACCGCCGTTTTCCAAAGGTATTAGAAACATAATAAATTGTATGCAAACAGCATTAAAGTTGTATGAGAGTACATTTATGGCATCATTTTGTCGTTATAACTAACAAGCCCATTTTCTTAGATGAATCCACCCTATTTGGTAAGCTAGTGTATGCACCATTCTCTCTGTCCTCTCTTTGTCTGTAGCTTCGTAATAAGGATGTGAACTCCTCCAGTGAGGCGGCTCCTGTAGAGGAGCCGCAGATGGGAGAGCCTCCCGCTGACGTCCCACCAGCAGACAGCTCGTCGGCTGACACCCCTGTGGAAGCAGTGGAGGGCGAGACCCCTGCAGAGGGAACCCCGTCTGTCCCAGATACGCCTGACCCTTCAGAGGTCAAGAAAGATAATGTGTGTGGGTGAGTATCTTCAGCCAGGTGTGTACGTGGGCGCAGCAGTTCACCCTATTGTTCTCTCTGCTGATTGTTCCTTCATTCTTTTGTTCTCTCTGTGCTGTGTTTTGGGATGCACCAATGAAGACATTTTGGCTGCTGATGATAAATGAATGATAAAGCCTATATGTAATTAGGGTTTTAATAACTAGTATTATAAATCTTCAGATCTATTATTTATTTTTTTTAATCCTTTTAAACATTTAATTAAAGTAAGATCTTAAGATCTTCATTTATCTTCAGAACACAAATGAAGAGATTTGATGAAATCAGTGACACTTTTAGGGTACCTATGATCATGGTGGGATGGTCACATTCAACATTCCCTTAAAGGGGTCATCAAGTTCACTTTTACATGTTGTTTGAACATTAATGTGTGTTGGCAGTGTATGTACAAATCTACCCTATAATGATAAAAATCTATGCTGTGATTTTTAATTAATCTGTAAGAATAATATCCCCTTTTTCAAATCGAACCATTCTCAGATGCTTGTTGGTGTGGCGTCACACCCACAGAGGCTGCTCCCATAATAGTCGATTGACATGAGCGTCTTACCTCAGACCAGTTGTAACAGTCCGACCTCCATTGTTTCGATGCCGGAGCAGGGATGTAAGTTAGACAAGAATATCTCCGATTGAGCGATTGAGGTGTTGTGTTGCTGGATGTAATAATGAACATAGTGGTCGTCATTTACTCCCGACATCCGAGCCACTGAAGATGAAGTGGATTATGTTTGTTTGTGAAGGGAATGCACCTCCCCATCTACATATATCCGTCTATGTTCACGCGAATCATTCGTGATCCAGCTTCACTTACAGCAGAAGTGAGTATAAGGGTTTTTTTTAATGAATCTCTGCAATCACCTTTCCTAATAACATGCTAGTTAGCAAGTTTGGCGGCTAAACGGGCTAAATGCGGCTAAAGTAAACATCTTGTTAATGTGAAATTAAGATAATTAACAAGATATTAATTATTATTGCTATTATCAACAATAGTGATGGAACAGCGGTGTTATAAATAAACTGCGTTACTAAAAGCATTACTTTTTTTTCTGTAATGAGTATTTAAACAAATTACTGTTTCCCCTGTTACAACTCCATTACCATTACTGACAATAAAATGCAGTGTTACTGTAATTGAGCTCACTGAAGCGGTTTTCAACTGAGTAGGCTCTCTATCAGCCGTAGGACCTGCAAAGGTTTTTTAATAACACAATAACAACAGATGCAAGTAATCTTAGGCTACTCGTCAGAATGATCTCCTCCACTTAGGGATGCACTGAAATGAAAATTCTGGTCCGAAACTGAAAATTCTGGATGCACCAATAAAATAACCACACATTTACTGAAAATGACACAATAAAATCAGACTAAAAATATAATAATAATTATATTATGATATCTAATAATAATAAATGATATCTCTGTCGGACAACAGGTTTGTAAGACTCAAACACTGAGTTTTGTTGCACTGCACAGTTTTGACCAAACCAGTTTCAGATCGGAGGTCCTCATTTAGCGATATACTAGTTTTACATCCACCTTCAGCATGTCACTCCATACTGTCGCACATAGAAATATGTCAACAACTAGACTTTATCATTACTATCGTGGGAGGACCAATTCTTATTGTGAGGGAAAAATTTTACCGGTATATCACAAATGATAAGATATCGCCCATCCCTAGTATGCTGTCTAAAATGTAAATCTCTTAATATAAACTACTTGTTTATTGATGAACTGTTGCATAAAATCAGTATCACATTTGTAATCATGCTGAGGCACTCTTCGTTTGATATTCACTAACTTTCTGACTTTCTGTGTGTCACGGAGAGAGAATGAGACAATCACTGTAAATGGCACTTTGTATTTCAAACATGGCTAACTTAGGGACGTCATAACTAACCACCATTAATTTACAGTCTTAAATATGTCCAGCGTTTATTGGTTTGTGTGTCAGTAGTAACGGTTCCGTGGGAAAGCAAAGTGTTCCATGTGTAGTTGCAGTAAAAGGACTAAACAAACCCTCTTTTGTATTTTTTGAGTTACTCAAGGAATCGTTTCAGCCCTACTGTTAAATGTTAGGCATTTGGGCATATTTAAATTCAATGCAAAATAACATTTCCATCTGGAAGCTACATGAATTTCTCCTTAAATGGCTCCTTACTGTGAAACTAACAGCAGTATATTTAAGAAAAGCATGTAATTTGCATTGAGTCGCAATGTGTTTTAAGCACTGAACTGGGATCATACTTGTGATTATGTGATGCAAGTTTAAACCATTTATTGTTGCATAATCTGTTCTTTCACATGCTAGTTAAGCATAAAAGTAGACGTACAACTGTGCGGTATTTTTTTTTAAAGGAGAACTCCACTTCCAAAACAACAATTTACAAATAATTTACTCACCCCCTTGTCATTCAAGATGTTCATGTCTTTCTGTCTTCAGTCGTAAAAAAATTATGGTTTGTATGGAGGAAAACATTTCAGGATTTTTCTCCATATAATGGACTTCAATGGTGCCCTGATTTTGAACTTCCAAAATGTAGTTTAAATGCAGCTTCAAAGGGCTCTAAATGATCCCAGCCGAGGAAGAAGGGTCTTATCTAGCGAAATGATTGGTCTTTTTTTTTTTTTTTTTTTTTTTTCTGAAAAAATAAAAAATGCGTATACTTTAAGCACAAAAGCCTGTGTAGTACAGGTTCTGGCATGCACGTTCATGACGTACTACTGAATCATGTAGAAAGGTCACGCCGAACGTAGGCGGAACTACAGACCCAGTGTTTACGAAGCAAACGTGCAAAGACTAAGAAAGTGCAAGTAAGTCAAACGCGGTTTACAAACAAAAAGGTACATGTTGGACGATTCTGAAGTTGTAGGAGATACTCTACCTTTTTAAGCCGGAGTACACAGACGATGAACTTAGACATGATTCGTAGTAGTGATGGGAAGTTCAGATCATTTTACCGACTCGGACCTTTGAGTCTCATTCAGCAAAATTAACAAATCTTTTTTTCGAGTCATTTCGTTCAATTTAGCAAAATCAGCGTCACGTGACAGCCCCATAAGATGAACGAACGACTCGAAAAACCCAAAGACTCGAAACAGGTGAACTAATTCCAGTACAGAACCTAATAGGATGTTGCGCATGCGTGACTGAACGAATCACTCCCCCGAGACGACTCGTTCTTTGCAAATCACATTAAAGATTCGTTCAAAATGAACGAATCGTTCAAGAATAACCCATGGACGCGCATCTGAGAGCCTGTGCTACGCGAGCTTTTGTGCTTAAAGTATACAAACTTTTATTTTTGGAAAAAAATGACCGATCATTTCGCTAGATAAGAACCTTCTTCCTCGGCTGGGATCATTTAGAGCCCTTTGAAGCTGCATTAAAACTACATTTCGGAAGTTCAAAATCGGGGCACCATTGAAGTCCATTATATGAAGAAAAATCCTGAAATGCTTTCCTCAAAAACCATAATTTCTTTACGACTGAAGACAGAAAGACATGAACATCTTAGATGACAAGGGGGTGAGTAAATCATTTGTAAATTGTTGTTTTGGAAGTGGACTTCTCCTTTAAGAATTCAGTAAGACAGAATTTCATTCCAAACATATTTGCTTTCATTTATTAATGCTGCTCATTTGACTGCCCCCTGCTGGACGGTGTCTCCCATTGCATTATTTTCTTCAGTTCCTATGCTCCACATTGACATGAAGTGCTCTGTCTGTTCCAGCCCCCCTCCTCCAAAGAAGATGAAACTCTTTGGCTTCAAAGAGGATCCTTTTGTGTTTCTGACAGAGGATGACCCCATCTTCCCTCCCATCCAGTGAGTGCCTCTCCTCTCCATTTACAAAGCCTCACTGCTCAATACAAATTGAACTGTTTTTTTACAAAAGCCCTCATATCTTGCTTGTCTTTTTTAGCAGTATTTGTCTAATCCAATGTGTGTTTGTCATATCTGAATATATAAGCTCTGAGTTGGCTGGAGTCTGTATGTGTGTAAAAATATGAGCGTTTATCTTTTATTACGCTATACATCCTGTGTGACCAGTCAGATGAATGGATGATATGATCATTATCGTTCAGTCGCTGTGACTCCGTCTTTTGTTTGTGATGAATGTTATTTATTTTCTCACACAGATGCACAGTGCCACAGCGCTGGCAGCCCGCCATTTTGACTTGTTGGAGACAACGCCTCTGCTCCATATGTCGCCGCGTGTTCAGCGCTGTGCGCATATGTGCGTTTTTTTTTTTTTTGTTTTGTTTTGTTTTTTCCTTCTGTCTAACCATCGTTTATTCTACCCTGTGATATTTCTTTGTCTGCTGCAGAGCCTTCTACGACCTGTCTCCAGATTTCCCCAAGCTTAACGTATTGACTCGAACCCACGAAGGAAAGAAGAGGCACCTGTACATGGTGTCCAAAGAGCTGCGCAATGTTCTGCTCAACAACAGCGAGAGAATGAAGGCAAGATCTCACACACGCACACACACACACAGGGACTCTGATGGCCCTTCATCAGTGCTAGCAGTGATTGAGGATGGCGTACAGGCAGATGGGGACAGCAGCCTCGCTATGATCTCATCTCTATCTGAGCTCTAGTGCCTTCACATTCATCAAGTATGAAACAACCATCTGCTGCTAATGTAAACAGACATCACTGGAGTTGCGTTACAACAAAGAAGCACACTGTAAACACTTACACACCCCGTCCTTTGTTGTATTATTTGTGTTTTGAGCAGTTAACATCCTGTAGTGTTATTTGGCCAGTGATGCAGAACTATTATAACTTTTCGTTTATTTGTTTTGTTTGTTTGGTTCCATTTTATATTAGTTGGCCTTAACTACTGTGTATTTACATTTTTAAAAAAAGTTCAGTGTGCTTATTGTATTGCACTTTTGCTGCTATTGAAGTGGGATACAGGTAAGGTTAGGAACAGGTTTGCTGGTATGGGTAGGTTTAAAGAAGTTCACTTCCAAAACAAAGATTCACATATCTATGTGAACATTCTCACTCCCTTGTCATCCAAGATGTTCATGCGTTTCTTAACTAATACTAACAATTAAGTGCATTGTATTCAATTATTAATTTAAATGTAAGTACATGGTAGTACATGTTTGTTTTTATTTATTTATAAATAATTTAACAACATTTGCTATAAAGAATTGTATCTGCTTAGTTTTATAAGAGGTAACAATATTATTGTATAATTTTACGTTATGTATGTAACTGAAAGTTATCATTTTATTTACTGATAATAATAATTATAATTGGTAGTAATAGTAATTTTGTGTGTGTGGTACCCATGTATATATTAGTAATACTGTATTAAAATTATATAATATAGTAATAGAGTAATGTATACTACAAATATATATTAGTAAGTATATTAGTAGTATTAATGGTAATAGTAATAACTAATACAAGTAGTAATATTTATTAGAATTCTATAATAAATACAATATCACTAATATAATAAAATTAGAACAACTTTATTTATATTTTACTATATATAAATATATATAATTACTATAAAATACTACTACTTCTGCTGTTAGTAATATTTGTAATAGTTTATAATTTATTATAATAATAATAATATTATTATTATTATTATTATTAATTACTGTTTCTAATAGTATTAATAGTAATTTCTATTCTAACTATTCTATATGTACAATATTACTACTAAAATAGTAAAATTAATTTTTTTTTTATACTATATATAATGACTATGTAGTAGTAGTAGTAGTAGTATGAATTATAAAAAATACAGTAATAGTACATAAATTATATAGTAATACAGTAATATATACTACTAATATATTAGTAGGAAGTATTAATAATAATAATAATAATAATAATAATAATAATAATAGTAAAAACATTTAGTAGTAATATTTATCTGCTATATAATACAATATTACTAATATAATAAAATTACAGCTTATTAATATTATTATACTATACATAATTGTATATAATTACTGTAAAATAATACATTTTATAAAATATAATTTTATTGCAATTGTAATATATAATTTTATAACAAAATTATATTACTGTTACTGATAGTACCTACGAATGGTGTAGTATTACTATACTGAAAATATATAATAGTCATACAGTAATATTTATTATTAGTATATTAGTAAAAAGTATTAATAGTAATAACTAATATATTAGTGTTAATATTAAAATTAAATACAATATTACTACTAATATAATAAAACTAGAATGTTGTTGTTGTTACTGTAAAAGAATAATAAATTATTACTATTACTACTGCTGTTAATAATAGTAATAATTGTAATATATAATTGTATTATTATTATTATTATTATTATTATTATTATTATTATTATGCAGTCAAATAAAAAACAAGGTTCATAACAAGGTTCCATTTGTTAGCATTAGTTAACATAAACGAACAATAAAAAAAAATACTATTTCTAAAGCATTTATTAATCTTAATATTAATTTCAACATTTGCTAATACATTATTAAAATCAAAAGTTGTATCTGGTATTGCTACTTAATGGACTTGAGCTAATGAAGTAACAATAACCAATAGTATTTTTATTAATTAATGTTAACAAAGATGACTTAATACTGTAACAAATGTGTTGTTCAGTGGTAGTTAGTGTTAGTTAATGCATTTGTGAAAATAATGAATTAGCATAACACTGTTGTAGACAGTTTTTCACGTCCATGTTCTCTGTCTTTCCGCAGGTTATAAACACAGGCGTGAAGGTCTGGTCCAGAAATACGGATGGAGAACAGTTTGGTTGTGCGTTCAGACTGGCTCAGGAGGTGGGTTTGTTATATGTAGTAGTTGAAAACTTTTGAAAATGTTGAGATCTAAATGAATACTGTACAATCACTTTTAGAATAAAGATGGTGTGTAGTCATGTTTTCATCGTTTAGAAAGCATTGATTTTTAGGAGATCTTTTTCAAGTTAAAAAGCAGCAGTCTAATCCCAAAGATACTTCTGCAAGATATAATGGTTTGATTTCACATGCAGTTTTGACCAAAAACGCTTTAGAAATTAAGTTGTACCACAGTAATCAGTCTATAATTAAAGCAACACTTCAATATCTCAGTTTTCTCAGATGTTTTTTTTGCTCAAAAACTAGGTTCAGTGGTCTATAGGGAAGCAAGTTAATCTCAATGTGCCGTTAATAACCTGAGCTTGCTCTAGAGGGAACTTCCATTACCATTTTTTTCCCACTACAGTCTATTGATTTTTAACTAGAGGAAGATCAGTTCTTTGAATTTTGTGTACGTATTTATTCTTCCCATAGATGAGGAAATAGATTAAAACATGTCTGCTGCTTTCCAAGGCTGAATTAATGTGAAGGCGGGAATGCGTTTTTGCACTAGACTTAATCATCCTGAGTTTGTTTTTCTCAGAGCAGGAAAGGCTTTGTGTGTGTTTTTGTTTGTGTGAAAGAGAAGATTGAGTCCTTGACTCTATGCTGATGTCTTTTTCCAGGGTATTTACACACTGTGCCCCTACATCAGAGCCCGAATCATTAACATCAGCGTGGAGGACGTGAAGGTGCTCCTCACGCAGGAGAACCCCTTCCTCAGCAAGCTCGGAGATGATGCTCACAGTCAGGCCAAGAAACTTGGTCAGTGCCTTTCAGAGTCCTGTTATGAAGCCTATGAATTCTTTGAAATTCTTTCTTTACATTTCTTTACAAAATTTGATAGAATTTATATATGTGTGTGTGTGTGTGTGTGTGTATATATAGATGCCATTTTTTACAAAATTGAGTTCCTGCCAAAATCAGTATTGTATCTGGAAAATGCAGTTTTTAATTTTACACAAAATGCGATATCCGCTGTGTTATTCTGTCATGTTTTCTCCCATTTTTTCCAAATCGCGAAAAACGCCAGTCTTCCTTCTCTGCAAAATGCGATACATCTGCTCAGCCAATCGCAGCGCAGCATTTCACGCATTGTAAACAGTAAAGGCGGCGCTTTGAATACACCCCGCACTGGCTTTATTGCTGCATTAATCAGCCGTTCCAATGAATCAAATGAATGATATGATTCAGAAATTAAATCAGTGACTTGCCGCCACCTACTGGCAGTATTAGTTTCATTTTTATCTTCTTTTTAGTTATTAAATTAATTTAATATTTCTGTGTTCAAAACTATATTTAAAACATTAATCTCAACGAGTTTATGAATTTGATTGCACTTAAAAAAAAAAAAAAAAAAAAAAAAAAGTGAACTCTTCATATATTATATTATATTATATTATATTATATTATATTATATTATATTTATATTTATATTTATATATATATATATATATATATATATATATATATATATATATATATATATATATATATATATATATATATATATATATATATATAATATATATATATATAAAGAGTTCAGATGCAAAACCAGCTAAATCCATCTGATGTCTTTCTTTAAAAAATGCAATTTTATCAGGCTCCGATGTATAGGTTTCTATCTAAGTACTGGTACTTCTGATTGGGCTGAGGCTGATATTTTAGCGAGTTTGAAGTAAAAGTATTTGATGGAATAATATGTGTTGAGAGCATTCACTCCGTATCATGATCTCATTTTTGACCGAGATGGCTTTTAGCTGGTTTTGCATCTGAACTCTTCATACACACACATATATATATATATATATATATATATATATATATATATATATATATATATATATATATATATATATATATATATATATATATATATATATATATATATATATAAAAAAAAGAGTTCAGATGCAGATGCTATAGAGATAGATAGATAGATAGGTAGATGGATAGATTCAAAATGTACTGGCTTCATGTCGTTTCTACATTAATTTAAAGATTGACTGTGAAATTATTGTAATATAAAAGTATATTTAAAAATGTTAATGTTAGGTGCGGTTATTATTTTTTTTTTTTTTATCTATTGACATTTGTACTTTATATTTTATATATGTATAATATTTGCTCCTGTAATTATTTTATGCACTAAAATATTTTAGATAATTTCTGTATAAAAAAGTTCTCCCTTTTTACAATATATCTTTTATATATTAATATATGTGACCGTGGGTTACACAACCAGTCATAAGGGTCAATTTTTCAAAATTGAGATTTGTACATCACATGAAAGCTTAATACATAAGGACAATATTTGGCCAGATACAACTATTTAAAATCTGGAATCTGAGGAAATCGCCTTTTAAAGTTGTCCAAATAATATTCTTCACAATGATTATTACTAATCAAAAATTAAGTTTTTGGAATTTAGGTAGGAAATTTACAAAATATCTTCATGGAACATGATCTTTACTTAATTTCCTAATGTTTTTGCCATAAAAGAAAAATCCATCATTTTGACCCATACAGTGTATTTTTGGCTATGCTACAAATATACCCCAGCGACTTAAGACTGGTTTTGTCAGGGTGGTCCAGGGTCACACATATATATGTGTGTTTGTGTATAGATATTAGTCATTTATTAATTTGGTGTTATTGTAGTTGTTGTGGCACTTGTCAATGTTGTCAAACTGTCCTTGTGACAAATTCACATGTTTAGATCTGAACCTTAGGCCTTTATTCTTTTTCATAAAGCTCAGCATCACATTACAGATAACAAAGGCATGATTTTGTTGACATCACTGATATTTAAAGTATTGCTCTGAAATGCCAATGTTGTTCTTTCTTTCTCCAGAAATGGGCAGCATTGTTTTACGATACCTACCGGATCCAAAGTAAGTGCTCATGTTCTTAATCCATATTATTACCACACACTTATTGAACAAAACAGTAAGGAACCACTTGGACTTGAGATCAGATCTAGTCTCAAGTCTATGCCTCATTCTTCTCTTCATCTGTTCTAAAGCCTAATGAACTGCCTTGTTGTCTATTGCTAGTGATTGACCGATATTTTTTTTTTTTTTTTTTTTTATTTATTTATTTTTTTTTTTTTTATAACCAATACCGATAACGATTATTTGCATGTTTGTGTGTCTGATAACCGATATGCAGAACTGATTTTTATTTACTGTTATAAAGAAAATAAATGACTGAGTGAAGTAAGTCCATACTTCTCTTTGATTTTTTTTTTTTTTTTTTTTTTTTTTTTTTTCCCCTCCTCAATCTTCATATTACAACAACAAAAACTTTTTATTTATAATTTTTTTTTTTGGTGGCTGCTGGAACATTTTCTGAGCATCTCCCCAGTGAGTGAACAGCAAAATAAAAGCAACTTTATGAGATTAATGATATACACAACAGAGAGAATTAAATTAAGCAATTTTATTTCCAACATGCACTCATTCATGGCAGTATTTAATTCATGCAAAGTTAAGTCTTTATTGGGACACGACTTGATGGATTATTTTAGCCGCCTCCGACTTCACAAGACTAATGATGAGCTTATAGACAACACAGAGAGAATTAAATACAGGGCTTTCATTTCCAACATGTGCTCATTCATGGCTGTATATTATTTAATTCAGACAAATGTACGTGTTTATTAGGACAGATTATCTTGCGTGACTCTGAGTTTGTCTATTTCTTAGATCCAAAGCTGCATAAACTAGCTACATATCAGGCATTTATGTAACACATATAATATGTGCATCAATGGCTGTTATGTTAAATAAAGTTTACTAATTACAGCTAAGCAAGTGCTTTACCTATGCATGCCGTTGTTGTTGTCTCGTCTCCCCTCAGATGCGCTGAAATGGCGATCCTGACGGTAATTCTCAAAACACCCACAAGATGGCGGTGTTTATCGGTGAATCCATTATTACAAAACCGATAACCAATTATGGTTAAATGCTTAAATATCGGTAAATCGATATATATCGGTTGATCTCTATCTATTACCCAAGTAGGGAGCTTCTTTCTAAATAGAGCCAAAAATTAGTTAAAAGTAAAAAAAGTAGTTTGATGTTAGCATGTTGCTAAGCTTACAAACCAACATTATGAAAGTTCTATTATTTAAATTTTAAATTCAACTTGGAATTGCAATTTATTCTGGAGTTTCTGCCTTAGATTTTAGTCAAAATTAGGTTTTAGTAGGCAGCTTTGTTTTCCATTTTCTGTATTTTTTGGAGCAGCCTCTTCATCAGGTGAATCTTAAAGGAGAAGTCCACTTCCAGAACAACAATTTACAAATAATTTACTCACCCCCTTGTCATCCAAGATGTTCATGTCTTTCTGTCTTCAGTTGTAAAGCAATTCTGAGGAAAGCATTTCAGGATTTTTCTTCATATAATAAACTTGTTGGTGCCCCAATTTTGAACCAAAATGTAGTTTAAATGCAGCTTCAAAGGGCTCTAAATGACCCCAGCCGAGGAAGAAGGGTCTTATCTAGCGAAACAATTGGTAATTTGTTTTGAAAAATAAAAATTTATATACTTTAAGCACAAAAGCTTGTGTAGCACAGGCTCTGGGATGCACGTTCACGATGCTACGAATTAGTGATGGGTCATTCTTGAACGATTCATTCATTTTGAACAAATCTTTAATGTGACTCGGAAAGAACAAGTCATCTTGGGAGTGATTCGTTCAGTCACGCATGCGCAACATCCTATTAGGTTCTGTACTGGAATTAGTTCACCTGTTTCAAGTCTTCTGGTTTTTGAGTCGTTCGTTCATCTTATGGGGTTGTCACATGATGAACGAACGACTCAAACCCGAAAACTTGTCAGAGGTGAGGTGAGCTAATCATAGACTAAAGACCCAGGTAAACAATGAATTAATCTTTTCTGTTTCTTATAGCATTATAGTTTTGTCTTGTTTGTAGTGTGATCAATTTTGTGTAAGCAGTAGATGTGTTAGGGAAGTAACGTAACATTGTAATTATTTTTTTAAATTAACAAAATGACTCGGAAAAGATTCATTCATTTTGCTGAACGAGACTCAAAGGTCAGAGTTGGTAAAATGATCCGAACTTCCCATCAATACTACGAATCCTGTCTAAGTTCATCGTCTGTGTACTGTGACGAAAAACTCCATCTTATTTTCTCCTACAACTTCAGAATCGTCCGACATTGCTGTACCTTTTTGTTTGTAAACAGCGTTTGAGTTACTTGCACTTTCTTAGTCTTTGCGCGTTCGCTTTGTAAACACTGGGTCTGTAGTTCCGCGTGACCTTTTGACGTGATTCAATAGTATGTAGCGTCATGGACGCGCATCCCAGAACCTGTGCTACACAAGCTTTTGTGCTTTAAAAAGTATACATTTTTATTTCACTAGATAAGACCCTTCTTCCTCAGCTGGGATCGTTTAGAGTCCTTTGAAGCTGTGTTTAAACTACATTTTGGAAGTTCAAAATCGGGGGCACCATTGAAGTCCATTATATGCAGAAAAATCCTGAAATGCTTTCCTCAAAAACCATAATTTCTTCACCACTGAACACAGAAAGACATGAACATCTTGGATGACAAGGGGGTGAGTACTAGGTAGACGTTTGGCTATGTGTTGGTGTGGCGCTTGTGCTGGGACTCCAGTGGCGGTGGCTGGAAGGTGTGTTGTGTTGTGTTGTGTTGTACGTACACAGAGCCATTCATCAGCTAGTCAGGAGACAAATGAATGGAGATTGAGTGCTTTGTAGCCATTACGCCCCTTGTCTGATAATTAAAGGGCTCGAACTGATGCACCCGGCTTCCTCTTCACAGATAAATAGCTCTTCATTGTCTCTCTCAGCAGAAAGCTCATTGTTTGGCCCACCAGACAGTCATGTTTCACGTTGATGGCCCTTACTGTGTAGAAAACTAGTCAATCCAGCTGGAAACTCTGTCCTTTTATCTCTCTCCCTCTCTTTTTGTTACACACACACAAACACACCCACCATTTTAATCAGTAAACTTCAGTTGTGTCCATGTTTGCCTGTGTTTATACCAGATGTTTCTTCAACAGTACAGGATTTCTTTTGTTTTCATTGAGCTTTAGCACACAATACATGACAAGTTCATCACTCTTTCATGTTTTAAATGGGAGCAACATCATAGTCAACAGCACATTTACACGCCCAGTACTCATAGCAGCAAGTCAGGTGTTCATACATGTATACAGTAGTCAACATTTGAAGTGGATCAAAACCTTTTCATCAAAGTTGTCCTAAAACAAAAACAATACCTGTTCTTGTCTTAGGACAACTTTAAACTTTTTTTTTTTTTTTGATCCACTTCAGATGTTGACTACTTGTGCATATTACATGCGTAGATAGATAGATATACATTTTCATTTTTAATTTTCAATTATTTTATTTTTATTTTTATTTTTTTAATTGCATTTTATTGTGTTATATGTATTTATGTATTTATTTTTTTTGTCATTGTTTACCTAATCAAAATAACCCAACTGCAGTTTGATTGAGATTTAATTAGAGTTATTTGCATATTTATTTTTTAAATATGTATTGTTCATTAATGTCATATTTTAATTTATTTGGTGTTAAATTTAAGTTAATATTTTAGATGTTAGGTTTTTTTTTAATTTATTTTAGATGTTTATTCAGGTATTATTTATTTTAATATTTGTTTATAAATAAGATTTTTTTTTTTTTAAGATATTTTTTATTTCAGTATGTAAGCTTCTATTCTAGACACTGTGTAAAATTAATTCATTTTAAAGAAATACGCTACCAGTCAAAAGTTTTTGAACAGTAATATTTTAATATTTTTTTAATGTTTTTTAAAGAAGTCTCTTCTGCTTACCAAGCCTGCATTTTATTGATCCAAAGTACAGCAAAAACAGTAAAATTTTGAAATATTTTTACCATTTAAACAAACTGTTGAAAATGTTGAAAATAGCTGAGATTTTTTTTCAGCATTTATCTGAAATAGAAATCTTTTGTAACATTATAGATATCTTGATCATCTTTTTTCTGAAGGATCATGTGACCCTGAAGTCTGGAGTAATGATGCTAAAAAAAAACTCACTTTGATCACAGGAATAAATTACATTTTTAAATATATATTAATTGAAAACAGTTATTTTAAATAATGATATTTCAAAATGTAACTTCGGGTCAAATAAATTGGTGAGAAGAGACTTCTTTAAAAACAAAAACATTAAGGTGATAATTCATGACAGAATTTTCATTTTTGGGTGAACTATACCTTTAACAAACAGTTGATAAATGTTCACCACAGTGCACCATTGCTCCATTCCTTTTTGTGCTAGATGACAAGTCTAAATTAGCATCACAGCATCATGGGAATCTATGAATATGTCTGTTTATTTTCTCATTAATATGAGCCCCCACAAAGCACATACTCTAATATTGACGTGCACACACTTGTTCTTCGCGGTTTCATCACAGTGAGTGACACCAGCTCTGATGTCACTGTGATTAGCGGCGCGTGGCGCTGTGGTGTCATCCTCCTCTGTTGGCAGTGTGCTGCTGGCTCCCCACACGAAAACATGACGGCCCGTTCCAGCACAGCGCGCCTGATCATCTTTCACTCTCTTTTTCCATCCGTCTGATCACAGGCACACTTAAAGCGCCCCAACCGGCATCACCGTCACACTCCACATCGGTTTCTGGCCCTGTCTGCACTGTAGCTGATCAATAATTTGCTCATTTTCCTTCCCCTTCTTCTGAATTCTTCTGAATTCTCCATTCTCCTCTCTGTCAATCATTCTTTGGCTCTTTTTCCTCTTGTATTACCTTTTAATTTTTCTTTCTTGTCATTTCTCCAGGGATCTCAATGCTCCTCAGTGTCCTATAGATTTGTGTGGCTGGAGAGGAAAAACTTCCATCAGGGCTTTCGTCCCACGTAATGAGCGTCTTCATTACCTCCGCATGGTGGGGGTGGAAGTCTTCCGTGACAAACAGGGCAAGAGGAACGACGGTTCAACAGAAACCCAGGAAGGAAGCACAGAAGATGCCGAGGGACTGAGCCAAGAGGCAGATCTCTTGGA
Organism: Labeo rohita; assembly: GCF_022985175.1. Classification (NCBI taxonomy): domain Eukaryota; kingdom Metazoa; phylum Chordata; class Actinopteri; order Cypriniformes; family Cyprinidae; genus Labeo; species Labeo rohita. The sequence continues at coordinate 8,621,291 of NC_066887.1, forward strand.
ACAGGAAGGTGAAGAAACGGAGCGAAACTGTTCAGAGTCCGACGCTAACGGCACAGAACCTGTTAGCAGCACTTGTGACGGGCCTGCGAGCTAGTTACCTTAGTAGTTAGTATGAGTCAGGAGAAAAATGAAAGGCTTCACTAGGCCTTAAGTGTTTTTTTCCAGACTACACACTTGTACAGGAGATTGGCTAACTTCTGAAGAAACGATCTGGTTTTTATTTTATCAGAGCTTTTTTTAAAATATTGATTAAAGCATTTGCTGTTTGATATGTTTTTATAGTTTATGTTGTTGTTCAAGGGACAAATCTAATGGTCTTACAGTGCATTTCATTTTCTCAGATGCTTCTACATGATTTACACATTGTATATTATGTCATTTTTGTTCCTTGTTACAATAAACTCCATTTGTCAACATCTCAGTTTGTTTTGGTGTCATTTTCACTGACTAGATGTGCTAGCAGTATGTCAAACTCATGCCCTTGCTTCTAAATATTTATACTTTCATACTATGTAGTAGAAAAAAAACCTGGGAAAAGAAAGTGGATGGCCTGCTACTACTGCTTGAGGTTGTGAAATGTGCATCCAATGAACACTTCCACATTAGGCTGCAGGGAAAGGATTTGTGAATAGCAATGAAGTGTCAAAACTATCGCTGTAGGTCACATAACAGTGACAAAGTTAGAGGAGAACTCCACTTCCAGAACAACAATTTACAAATAATGTACTCACCCCCTTGTCATCCAATATGTTCATGCCTTTCTGTCTTCAGTCCTAAAGAAATTATGGTTTGTATGGAGGAAAACATTTCAGGATTTTTCTTCATTTAATGGACTTCAATGGTGCCCTGATTTTGAACTTCCAAAATGTAGTTTAAATGCAGCTTCAAAGGGCTCTAAACGATCCCAGCTGAGAAAGAAGGGTCTTATCTAGTGAAACGATCGGTCATTTTTTCGGAAAATAAAAATTTGTATACTTTTTAAGCACAAAAGCTTGTGTTGCACAGGCTCTGGGATGCGCGTCCACCATGCTACAAATTAGTGATGGGTCGCTCTTGAACAATTCTTTAATGTGACTCGTAAGAACGAGTCAGCTCGGGGAGTGATTTGTTCAGTCGTGCATGCGCAACATTCTATTAGGTTCTGTACTGGAATTAGTTCACCTGTTTCGAGTCTTCAGGTTTTTTGAGTCGTTCGTTCATCTTATGGGGCTGTCACGTGATGAACGAACGTCTCAAACCCGAAAACTTGTCAGATAAGAGGTGAGGTGAGCTAATCATAGATTAAAATAATTAATCTTTTCTGTTTCTTATAGCATTATAGTTTTTTTTGTTTGTAGTGTGATCAACGTTTGTGTAAGCAGTAGGAAATAACACGTAACATTTTAATTATATTTTGCTAAAATGAATGAAATGATTTCAAAAAGATTCGTTCATTTTGCGGAACGAGACTCAAAGGTCAGAGTCGGTAAAATGATCCGAACTTCCCATCACTACTACGAATCATGTCTAAGTTCATCGTCTGTTTACTCCGGCTCAAAAAGGTATGGCGAAAACTCCATCTTATTTTCAGAATCGTCTGACATCGTTGTACCGTTTTGTTTGTAAGCAGCGTTTGACTTGCACTTTCTTAGTCTTTGCGCGTTCGCTTTGTAAACACTGGGTCTGTAGATCCATGTGACCTTTCAGCGTGATTCAATAGTATGTAGCATTGTGAACGCACATCCCAGAGCCTGTGCTACACAAGCTTTTGTGCTTAAAAAGTATACAAATTTTTATTTCTGAATAAAATGACCGATTGTTTCGCTAGAGAAGAGCCTTTTTAGTACTAAATAGTACTGGAAGTGGACTTCTCCTTTAATATGTCTGGATTACATTCATACTCTGTAGTCAGCTCCAACCTTAGTTCAACATGCCTAAAACCAACTATTCAGAGCCTTCACAATTGCCTAAAAACAAATTGTGCCAGATGTGTTGGCACATGGGTCACATCTAAACTCTGCAGGACTGTCTCTCCAGGAGCTGAGTTTGACACCCCTGTGTTAGTCTCATGTAGCCAGACCTTCAGATTGATGTCGGATCCATTTTCCTGCAGAGTTCAGCTCCAACCCTAATCAAACATATCTGAACAAGTTCATCAAGGTCTTTAGGATCACTAAAAAGTTACAGGCAGGTGAGTTTGATCAAGGTTGCAGAAAAATGGATCTTGCGAGCCAGAGTTGAGAACCTCTGTACTAGAAACTTCCTGGCAGGTGTGTTGAGGCAAGTTAGAGCTAAACTCAGCAAGACACCAGACTTCCAGGACTGAGTTTGGGCGCTCCATGGTTTAGTTCAAGTTATCCAAACTCCATACTGGAGGGTAGGGATGGACGATATGTTATTGTTTGTGATATACCGGTAAAACTTTCCCCCACGATAAGAATTAGTCTTCACGCGATAATAACGATAAAGTCTACAGTAGCATGTGTACCATACAGTTTTGCATGTGTATGAGCCTGTTTACAAACCTGTTGTCCAACAAAGATATTTATTGATATGCTTTTTTTCCGAATTAACTTCATAACATAGTTGAGTGGTTTCATATCACAGAATGAGGCAGAAATCATACTATTTTATAGTATTATAAAAGCCATGTTGATTAGCATTGCATTATAAATATACTTTATCCTTATAGAAATACCCAAGTATGCTTGAAAAACACAGACAAACCATATATTGTAGCAATCGTATGTTTATTGTCAAGTTTCCTCAGTTAAAATTTCTCTATCTGCGTTTTATTCAGCTACAGCGATAACCTGGAGCATCAGTACTATTACTTCTGCTATAAAGCATATGTGGAGTTTCCACACAAGGGCGCCCTCCGGATTTCAGTATGAATTAAACAGTCATTACATTGTATGTGTGTACTCAGTTACATTTTGGGTACAAATAGGAAAGATAATACTTTTCCCTAAAGAAACAGGATTCCCTGAGTTATCATCATTGATATCGTTATCGTAATAATAGCAGAAAGTATTGTGATAAATTTTTAAGCCCGTATCGCCCATCCCCACTGGAGGGCCTGGAGTTTAGCTCAAACTTGTAGTATGACTAGTGAGTCCTTGATTAGCCGGTTCAGGTGTTTTTAGTTGGGGTTGGAGTTAAACTCGTCAGGACAGTGGCCCTTCAGGATCAGGGCTGGACACCCCTGGTTTAGTTGATCTTGAAAAGTGATCGTTGTCACTGTTTGGGTTTCTGCTTTTGTATATTTCAACCAATCAGATGACAAAGAAACTCCCAAAGTCAGGGGTGCCAAACTCGGTCCTGGAGGGCTGGTGTCCGGTGGAGTTTAGCTCCAGCTTGCCCCAACACACCTGCCAGGAAGTTTCTAGTATCCCTGCATCCCAATGTACATACTATCCACCCTATCTGCCCTAAATAGTACTGAAAATTACTACTATCGCATAGAATTTAGAATATCTAGTAAGAGATTGATTAGCTGGTTCAGGTGTGTTTAATTGGGGTTTGAGCTAAACTCTGCAGGACAACAGCCCCCCAGGACCAAGTCTGGGCACACCTGTCCAAAGTGTTTCCTAATTTTTGGTGTCATACAGATGTTGTATTGCAGAGGTTAGGTCCATCCCTAATAAAATACACCTGCCAGAAATTTTCTAGTAATCCTAAAGACAGAGGTTAGATTTTTCAGGTGTTTTTGATTGGAAATGGAGCTAAACTTTGCAGGACAGTGGCCCTTCAGGATCAGAGTTGTCCGTCCCTGTTGCAGTGCTTTGGGTACCCTGACTTTAAGTCCCTGCACTAGGTCCTTTCCTACCCCATTGACCTCTCTTTTATTACTTCCTATTTCTACTGTCCTGTCAAATAGACAAAAATTCCCCCAAAAATGTAACTTTAAACCACTGGAACAGTGCTTGAGGTCAGGGGTCCTGGAGGGTCACTGTCCTCCAGAGTTTAACGCCAACTCTAATTAAACACACTTGAATCAACTAATCAAGGTTTTACTAGGGATACTAGAAGCTTCCAGGCAGGGGTGTTGAGGCAAGCTGGAGCTAAACTCTGCAGGACACTGGCCCTCCAGGACTGAGGCACCCCTGGTCAAGGTGTATTGGTCAGCCCAATGAGAAGCATCATTTGCAAGTGGTATTCCAGTTGGTTATTTTCCAGTAAAGGTAGGACAATTTTGAGCACCTTGAAGTTTAGTCCTAGAGCAGGGGTGGCGAACTCCGGTCCTGGAGAGCTGCAGCCCTGCAGAGTTCAGCTCCAACCCTAATTAAAACTCACCTGCCTGTTGCTTTCTAGTAACCCTTCAGAACTTGATTAGCTTGTTCAGGTGCGTTTGATTAGGGTTGAAGCAAAACTATGCAGGGCTGCGACTCTCCAGGACCGACGTTTGCCACCCCTGTCGTAGAGGGATAATGTCCTGTTGAGTGTAGCTTTAATCCTGATGAAACGCACCTGAACAAGCTAACAGGTGGGCTAAATTTGGATTGGACTTAAGTCCACATGTCACTGGCCATTCAGGAATGGCTTACACCTTTAATTAATACTTTAACTCTTAAAATCATTGGTGCCCAAACTCGCCACCCCTGCTTCAAATGCTTCCCAATCCTGTTCCTACCCCAGCAGTACACATTTTAGATGTCTTTCTTATCTGACCAATCCATTTGAGTCTCTGCTAAAGAGCTGATGAACTGATTTAGGTGTTTATGATTAGGAAGAGTTTGAAAATGTGGTATGTTGGAGTGCCACCTGGAATAGGGAACTCTGTCCTGGATGGCTGCTGTTCTGCAGAGTTTAGCTCCAACCCCAATTAAACACGCCTGAACCAGCTAATCAAGCTCTTCCTAGGCAGAAACGTTCTGGCAGGTGTGTTGAGGCAAGTTGGAGCTTGAGTTTGGGCACCCCTGCCCTGGAGTTTAGCTCCATCCCTAATCAAACACACCTGCACAAGCTAATCAAGGTCTCAGCAATTACTTAAAACCTGCAGGCAGGTTAGTCTGATTAGGTTTGAAGCTGAACTCTGCAGGAAAGTAGATCTTGAGGGCCAGAGTTTGACCAAACCTGTTTTAACTGTTGTCTTGGTTGCCAAAAAGGTGAATGATACACTTCATTTACTCCTGCACTGACAGATGTGAGTGTAAGCGAGACAAAGAGAGGAAGCGAGGATGAATCACTTGGGATGAGTGAGAGAAATTCCAACATTCTCTGCCTGATGTACAAGGTCTTACCCAGGACACACTGTCCACCCACTTCACATCCCCTCCTGCTACACCACTCCATTTCACACCTTTCTCTGCACTGTTGTCTTATCTGTTTCTTAAGTATCCATCTTCCTTCTGTCTCTCACAATGATTCGTCAGTGTCAGGATCAGGCTATTGTATGTCTTGGTCCAATCCCGTTCAGTATTATTTCACTGTCTTTTCCAGACTCAAACTGGTTGGGTTGGGTAACACATGATCACAATCTTGCCCTTTTTTTAGCCTTTAATTCTGTCTGTCTGTCTTGGGTTGACTGCTTGTTGTTTGGTTTATCTCCCTTCATTAGCTCATGGTGATTGTTTCCCTGCAGCCATCTATCTCACTTCCTGTTTATCGGTCAGTGTTCTTTCTCTCAGGCTGACAGGATCTATCTCGTCTCTTGCTTTGACTGACAGACTCACCCCTCTCTCTCTTTTCTAAAGCGTGTTGGTTTGTTCTAGGGACAGGCTGTGAGTCTACAGACCATGGAGATTGTTACTATGGTCACTGCAGAGAGCTCTGAACGTAATTAACTACAGTGACACAACCAGCTACATGCAGCGAATGCCACAGCACAGCACATGAGAGAGATCTGACATAACCCTCACTGAACCTCAAGATTATACTCAAATGCAGTGTGATCTGGCATGCAAATAACCAGATGAACTATGTGAGTGGACTTTGCCTTACTGCCTTTAAGCCAGGTACTTAAAGGTATAGTTCACCCAAAAATGAAAATTCTGTCATTGATCTATCACCCTTATGCCGTTCCAAACTCGTAAGACCTTCGTTCATCTTTGGGACACAAATTAAGATATTTTTTGTGAAATCTGAGAGCTTTCTGACCCTGCATACATGGTAGTTGTGTTGCTGTCTATGCAAGGTCAGAAAGCTCTCGGATTTCATCAGAAATATCTTAATTTGTGTTTTGAAGATGAACGAAAGTCTTACAGGTTTGGAATGACATGAGGGTAAGTAATTCATGACAGACTTTTCATTTTTTGGGTGAACTAACCCTTTAAACCTTGGCTTGTAACATTCTGTGCCATTTGTGCAAAGGGCTATGTGGCTGCCAAACACCATGTTTATTCTTTTTCACAAGAAATTCTGGGTGGTGTTAAAGCAGTTTTGCGATGTTGACCTTGATATCACTGGCTGATAGTCCAACAGATAAACCATCGCATCCAGTTTAAGACCATCACTGTCCAGTTTGGACCATGTTTTCTCTTTCACTTCTCCAGTTAAAAATCTTCAAAACACCAGCCCTAGACAAAGTGATTTTTAGAAGATAACAATATATCCAGCTTTCCCAAACTGAACGCCTCCATGTTCATGCTTGGTTTATTCACGCTATTATTTTAAACTCAAAACAAACCTCATATGTGGGAAGAGGGTGAAGCATCACTCGAGCATCCCCCTTATGATGACGCTGCTGCTCACACAGGAGGTACAGAGGTGTTGGTGGGCCAGTCTTTCCTTTTTTTATCTCCTCCCCCTGCTTTCAGATGGGACACTCCAGGATGCCTCATGTTAAAAAGCGCTAAAGATAAACCTCTGATATGAATGTACATTTGGGATTATGTAATGGAAGTGTTATGTAATGACCGCCAGCCACTGAAGGAAAGCACTGGCAGATGAGTTTGTGTTTTCTGTGAGGATTAGACAGATTTTTCTTCCTCAGTCTTCAGTCGTTTAGCAGATATATCCACCCGTATGTCTCTCATTCACTCCCATTTTCCCTTCCCACAGGATAGTACAGTGAAGAGCTATAGTCTAATGCTCATATTTAAACAGTCACACCTGTTTAAACATCACATGACGCCAAATGTAAATATTCAATTTAACATTACACATAAGTACTAATGATTATTATGGCTCTTGTTACCATCTACACTGACCAAAATGATAAATGCAACACTTTTGTTTTTGCCCCCATTTTTCATGAGCTGAACTCAAAGATCTAAGACTTTTTCTATGTACACAAAAGGCCTATTACTCTCAAATATAGTTCACAAATCTGTCTAAATCTGTGTAAGTGAGCACTTCTCCTTTGCCGAGATAATCCATCCACCTCACAAGTGTGGCATATCGAGATGCTGATTAGACAGCATGATTATTGCACAGGTGTGCCTTAGGCTGGCCACAATAAAAGGCCACTCTAAAATGTGCAGTTTTACTGTATTTGGGGGGTCCGAAAACTAGCCAGTATCTGGTGTGACCACCATTTGCTTCACGCAGTGCAACACATCTCCTTCGCATAGAGTTGATCAGGATGTTGACTGTGGCCTGTGGAATGTTGGTCCACTCCTCTTCAATGGCTGTGTGAAGTTGCTGGATATTGGCAGGAACTAACACACGCTGTCGTATATGCCGATCCAGAGCATCCCAAACATGCTCATTGGGTGACATGTCTGGTGAGTATGCTGGCCATGCAAGAACTAGGATGTTTTCAGCTTCCAGGAATTGTGTACAGATCCTTGCAACATGGGGCCGTGCATTATCATGCTGCAACATGAGGTGATGGTCGTGGATGAATGGCACAACAATGGGCCTCAGGATCTCGTCACGGTATCTTTGTGCATTCAAAATGCTATCAATAAAATGCACCGGTGTACGTTGTCCATAACATATGCCAGCCCATTCCATAACCCCACCGCCACCACGGGCCACTCAATCCACATCGTTGACATCAGCAAACCACTCACCCACACGACGCCATACACACTGTCTGCCATCTGCCCTGTACAGTGAAAACCAGGATTCATCCGTGAAGAGAACGCCTCTCCAAAGTGCCAGACACCACTGAATGTGAGCATTTGCCCACTTAAGTCGGTTACGATGACGAACTGCAGTCAGGTTGAGACCCCCGATGAGGACAACGAGCAAGCAGATGAGCTTCCCTGTGACGGTTTCTGACAGTTTGTTCAGAAATTCTGGTTATGCAAACTGATTGTTGCAGCAGCTGTCCGGGTGGCTGGTCTCAGACAATCTTGGAGGTGAAGACTCTGGATGTGGAGGTCCTGGGCTGGTGTGGTTACACGTGGTCAGCCTAAGGCACACCTGTGCAATAATCATGCTGTCTAATCAGCATCTTGATAAGACATCTAACACAGATTTAGACAGATTTGTAAACAATATTTGAGAGAAATAGGCCTTTTGTGTACATAGAAAAAGTCTTAGATCTTTGAGTTCAGCTCATGAAAAATGGGGGCAAAAACAAAAGTGTTGCGTTTTCTGACCCTAGTATAATTTTGGTCAGTGTAGAACACTCTAGTAACTGCATAGCAATGCCTTTTCAATCATACATAGCAATGTAATGCTGAGTTTTGCTTGGACAAACACTACTCACTCCTGCTCTTAGTTAGTTAGTTACTTTTTTGTATTTACAATGTCCTTGCCTGTTTTTGTTTTAATTCTGAAGGAAAGGAGATATATATACACTATGTAACTACGTTTTAAAGTCAGTGATAAACTCTCAGTTGTGATGAAAAATCTCAGAATTAAACTTACAACTCTGAGAAATAAACTCACATTTGTGAGTTTATGTCTTGCACTTGAGACTTTAGCTCAGAAAAGTTTATATCTCACAATTAAAAAAAGAAAAAAAGTTAGAATTGTAAGTTTGTATCATTCAATTCTGAGAAAAAATTCAGAGTTGCAAGACCCAAACTCGCATTTTTTATCTCACTGTACTGCTTTATCTATTTTTTCACTCGAGTTTTTATCTCACATTTCTGACTTTATTTCTTAAAATTGCTTGAGTTTATATCACGCAATTCTGATAAAAATTTAGACTTATAAGTTTATATCCTACTATTCTGACTTTGTAACTTGCAATTGTGAGTTTATATCTTACAATTCTGAGAAAAAAAAAAAAAGTCAGAATTGTGAGATGTAAATTCTCAATTGCGATAAACAAAAAGGTCAGAATTGTAAGATTAAAAACTCGCAATTACCCTTAAAAAAAAAAAAAATTCAGTGTCGGAAACAGACTTCCATAGCCAGCAAGTTTAGATTATTATTATTAATTAATAATCAAGATAATAATCAAGGAAATCAAGATTTTTTTTTTCCATCAAGGACACATTCAGTTGATCAAAAGTGACAATAAAGACATTTATAATGTTCCAGAAGACTTCTGTTTAAAACAAAATTCTGAACATTCTATTCATCAAAAAATCCTGAAAGAAAAAAACACTAACCCATAACACAAGCAACAAAAACTGTTTTCAACACTGATAATTAGAAGTGTTATTAGTAATTGAGCACCAAAAATAAAAAAGCACCAAATCAGCATATTAGAATGATTTCTGAAGGATCATTTGACACTAAAAATTCAGCTTTGCATCACAGGAATAAATTAGATTTTAAAATGCATTCAAATAGAATTTTTTTTTTTTTATTGTATTATTTATCACATAAATGTAGCCTTGGTAGAGACTTTTAACAAAATAAATAAATAAATAAATAAAACAAAAAATAAAAACCTTAATTATTTCAAACTTTTTACCAGTAGTGTGTGTAGATAGATAGATAGATAGATAGTGTGTGTGAATGTTTGTGTATATTTTGTTTAGTTAAAAGTCCCCATGGCTACATTTATTTATAGGGTAAAAATTATGTTGATTTATTTAGGCTTGCTATTTTCCTCAGGAACTAGAGCATGTGTTTTTGGCTGTTAATCTGTTAATAATCAAGAAAGAGACGGTGCGGTGGACGTTGGAAGTTGTAAGAAGGCAGGAGCTGTGCTTTTGTGTCTCTCAGAAGCCTTTACATCGCTGCCAGGCGGCTCGCCTGGTGCTAATCTTTATTTAGCACATGCCAGCAGGTGTTGCCTAGTAACAGAGGACTAACAGGTTGGGGGGGTGGAGGCCCGAGGGGACGTACATCTCTCTACTAGCTTCACAACCCCACAAACCTTCAGTCTCCCCCAGACCGATCACCCCCTTCACAAACTCCAGTGGTGGCACCAAAGCCACATAAGACAAATGAGAAGTGTGTTCATTTTCACAGATATTGGTGATATTTCAAGGGGCCTTGGCGGAGGGATCTTTTTCTAAAAGAGAAAAGTGGACTGGGGGCTACAAAGAATTCCTTCGTTGTACACAGAGATGATAAACGACGGAGGGTTGCCATGGTGTTTCTCTATGTGGAGTTCAGTTTGCATGCCGTCATTTTCTGACGAAGTGTTCATTCATTCATGTGTCACCTGAACTAACATAGGCAAATCTCAAACTGACTTTCTCTTTGCATGGGGGCGCTTATAAACTCTGCATGTTAAGATGGTTTTGCCTGTAACAAAAATCAGTCTGATTTCTTTTAGGTCTTTTTTTTCTCTTTCTTTCTTTCTTTCTTTCTTTCTTGTTTTTGAGGAAAACATTCCAGGATTTTTTTTTTCAGTGGGAGCCAATGGGTTGAAGGTCTAGATTGCAGTTTCAGTGCAGCTTCCAAGGGCTCTACACAATCCCAGCCAAGAAAGAAGGGTCTTATCCAGCAAAACGATCCGTCATTTTGTAAAAGAAATAAAAATGTATACCCTTTTTAACCACAAATGCTCATCTTGCACTAGCTCGACGCATGATGTAATCACGTTGGAAAGGTCACGCGTGATGTAGATGAAGTTTACAAAGTAGATGTGCAAAGAAAGTCAAACACCCTTTACAAAAAAGGTAAAAATGATGGCGGACGATTTTGAAGTTGGAGGAGAAAATGAGATGGAGTTTTTCGTCACCGACAAAGAACTAACCATGCGTGACCTTTCCAACGTGATTAAGTAATGTGTGAAGTTGCGTATGCGCATTGTGCAAGATAAGCATTTGTGGTTAAAAAGTATATTAAATTTGGATTGGTGTTTTTTTTGTTTTGTTTTTTTAAAGAAAAGTTTCACTAGATAAGACCCTTAGTCCTCGGCTGGGATCGTGTAGGGCCTTTTGAAGCTGCGTTGAAACTGCAATTTGGACCTTTAACCCGTTGATCCCCATTGAAGTCCACTATATGGATACAAATCTTAGAATGTTTTCCTCAAAAACCTTCTTTTTGACTGAAAAAAAGAGATATGAACATCTTGGTTTGGCACCCCAAAAGAGACATTGTGGTGGAAAAAAATCGGGGTGAGTGGAGAAAACTTTTTTTTTCAAATTTTTTTGTGTTCCCTCGAGAAACTTTGACTTCCCTTGCAAAACGTTTGCGTTCTCTCGCAAAGATATTTGTGTTCCCTTACAAAACTTCTGTACGTTAAGCGTATCCCCCATAGAAAGAAAATGCTTAATTAATGGACTTAAAGTTATTTAAGTGGTATAAAAAGGCAGAATTCAGTATATAGTTTATTAATAAATTATATACCGGGAAGCAAATAAGCCCAGAATATGAACAGAAAGTGCTAAATTGCACATTAAGCGTATTCCTCTCATAAAGAAAATGCGCCTCAATGAAGATATGATAAAAAAGACTAAATATGCTATAGAAATTATTAAAAGTATATTCTGTGTACATGCAAGCAGATGCTGAATTGCATGATAAGCCTTTTCTTCCCCATAGAAAACTGCGCTTACAGTGGCTTAATATAAGAAGACAGTGGAAAAACCCAAATTTGATATTTTATTAAAGGGGTTCTATTATGCTTTTACAAAGTCTTGATTTTGTTTTGGGGGTGTGCTATAACATGCTTTCATGCTTGGTGGTTCAAAAATACATTATTTTTAACATAATTTACATTATTACAATACATTTCTCCCAGCCTGGCACATAAGGCTCCATTAGTTCCGGGTTTAATGAAGGCCCGCCTTCCGAAAACGAAGTGTTGTGATTGGTTAGCTGTCCCACTGAGTTGCGATTGGCGAACAGCTTAGACAGTGTTTCAGTACTGCAATGCCCCTTGTCAAAGAAGCAAGTTCTTTGTACAACTGTTAGCGCAAGCTAGATTAAAGTAATTCTTATGTTTTAAATATTGATATTTTTCTTACAAAAAGACATTGATTTGCTACAGGAGGCCTTTATTAACCCCCCGGAGCCGTGTGAGGCACTTTCTATATGAATGGATACATATTATTGGACTTGTTTTGGACTGATGAGGAGAAACACCCGTCTATGCGTTCTAAAGCTTGGGAGTGCCAGGATAAATTTTAATATAACTCTGATTGCATTCGTCTTAAAGAAGGAAGTCATATACACCTAGGATGCATGGAGGGTGAGTAAATAATACACTACAGTAGTTTTGGGTCCTATCATCAGTCTGCGAGATCGCCAATACATGATATTATCGTGCTAATGTATTTAATTATTTACATACTTAGTTTCATTGCCCGAAACCAGCTCCAGCATAAGACTAAAAGCAGCCTAACATTATCAAAGAACATCATCACTGATCAGCCTAGCCTATTCTAGTTCAAGTTTATGCATTTTAAAAAACACTTGCGTTATAAGTGAAGCTATCTACACTGTATGAGGAATAAATCTCTTACAACACACTGCACACATCTGTGGCGCGTTATGGCTCCGACGCGGCAACCTGGAGTAGATTGCGGCTTCGGCATGTGTTTCGCCCCCTGTACTGCACACGTCTGTGGTGCGTTACTGCTCTGAAGTGGCCACTCTAGTCAATGCTTGTGTTTATACCCACTGCGGCTCGTTGAAGCGGTTCTCCATGCTGCATCGCTAAAGTTAGGTTAATCCCCCACCTCGTCCCTACCCACCCCCAAACAATTAGAATTTCCGTGGCCGGGATTTAATTTAATGATATTCTAATGGACCACGCTGTGACATCATTACATGTGGAAAACAAACGCTGTAGTCCAAAGGAGCCGTTCGTTGTAGTTCTTGAAAAGGGATTTTTAAAAAAAAATGAAGTATCTCCTTTTGGAGTGGACTTTGAGATTTGTAACTTTGTAGACCTTTTTTTATGCCCAAAGATACACACCACACACTGACTAAAATTCAAAAAGTGAAAAAGCGTAATAGGACCCCTTTAAAAATACACTATGTACAGGCAAGCAACATGGCAATCCATTAAGCCACTTTAAAGGGTTAAATGAAACTTTTGTCATTAATCACTTACCCCTAATTAATCACTTAGCTACAAGAATACTTTTTGTATGCAAAGAAAACAAAAATAATGACTTTATTCAACAATTAGTCTCCTCCGCATCACCCTAGCGTCATTTTTGAGAGTATCCACTAAACACAAACAGCATATGCTGTTTTGTGTCAGCTGCGCCATGCAGATACCGTTGTGTTGTGTTCATAGCTGTCTGCTTTATTAATAGTAATGCTGTTAATAAGGTTATAAATATTAAAATTGTTATTAGTGTTAACAGTATTTATTAATGCCAAATTAGGCCTCCAGTGTGACTGTTTTAGTACATTAAGTCACATTAAGCATTTTAGAATGTCCCAAAATCGTGCCTTGAACTGTATTTCTTTATACTTGAGTCCAAGTTCAAAATAAAACTCCTTGGACTGCTTCACTGTGAACGTATGGAACTGTATGAACCACTAACTTACAAGCTGTAATGTTAACAGGAAGTGTTTGTCCAAAGTGGTTTTGCGAGAGAATGCAAAAAAATTGAAAAATATTTTTTCCTCCCACCCTGGATTTTTCCAGCTCACCCCAATTTTTTTCCACCACCATGGAAAATCTTGGATGACATGGGTGTGAGTAAATTATCAGGACATTTTTATTCCTGAAGTGAACTTATCCTTTAAGCATAAGCCTTTATATTAGATTATTTTTAAGGTCATCATAAACAGTCAAGTGTGTCCACTATTGTTCTTTGTGTTTTCTGAAGCATATGAATATTCATGCATTTTAATGAGTGACGGTCGCCCTATGACCCTCTGCATAACCCTGTACGGCTGTTACATATGGAAATGAGCTCATCCACACTGACCTCAACTGTAGTCTGGGTTTGTCGCAACTTAACTAATAAAGGACATGATTTTCAAGAAGTTCAAGAACTTCTTTAACTTGATTGAAAAGATGCTCATTCTGCTCATTATTAATAATAACAAACATAATGCATGCTTTACTGCATGCTTAAATAACTCATGACGGCCTTGATTTGTTTATTGCTTAAATAATGTATGAAATATATATAAGCATATAACGTTTCATTTCTCAGAGCTTCCATTTGATTCAAGTCACTGAAGATTACAGAGCAGAATCATTTAGGATTACTCAGCACTTTGATGCGCTGAGATTATTTGCCCAATATAACCACCCACCAGATTATCCTGACCTGTATTACCCTGGATTATTTCCTTCACATGCACAGATTACTCAACAAAACCACAGAAGCATTATAGCAACCTAAATGTCAGCAGGTGCAGTGTGGATGATCTCCTTCGCCTATGTTGTATCACAGTGAATTTCTCCTATATGGTGCAAAGATTACTGAGATCAGCGGTGCAATATGTGCATGAACAAGTTTTGCACATATTAAATTGTGCGTGCCTAGACTGTTTGGATGGGTGGATCCTTACGTAATAACACTAAAGTGCTTTTAATATTAGTTATTTTATTATTTACTCTGAAAATGAAGGCATATATATTGAGAATTGTGCCCACCACAAGGATTTAAAAAAATAATAATAAAATAATAAAAAAGGTAATTTTTTTAATAGGTTCTTCTTCTCACAAATCAGACCTTTTTGTGGAAGAAAATCAGAGTTGTGAGATGTAAACTAAGAATTCTGACTTTTACATCTTTACGTTTACATCTTGCAGTTTATATCTCACAATTCTTGCAGTTTATATCTCACAATTCTCACTTTTTTCTCTGGATTCTGAGTTTACATCTCGGATTTTTTTTTTTACTACAAAATACAGAATAAAAAAGGTAATTGCGAATTTTTCTCACTTTTTCTTACAATTGAGTGTATCTATGATTCAGATCTTCTCAAAATTTCAAGCTAATTTATTTAAAAATTGTGAATTAACATCGCACATAAACAAAGCTGGGTAGATTACTTAACAAATTGTAGTCTGATTCCAAATTACATTACATTACTGATTCCAAATTACGCAACAAAAATTCTAATTAGTAATGTAATCCATTAAATTACATTTTAGATAATCAGACTACTTTCAGATCACTTTTAGATTACTTTTGACCTAACTCGTTTATCACATTGACTTAAATAGGACAATCTTGTAAATACTGATATAAAAATATAAAGAATAAAAAAATAATATTCAGTTCATTGTTATTAACAACATGCAGTGCAGTAAACATTAAATTTTCAGGGTTTCTGAACTGGGATTGTGAAGGAACTGCAAGAATGTAATAATTAATTAAGTCATAAAAATTTTAAATTAAAATAAGGCATTTTAAAATAACATTAAAAATAAACCATTTACTACTTTTTTGTTTGTTTGTTTACTGCTAGTTTATTGCTGTTGTGTGAATAATATGTAATCATGTAATCAATAAAAAAGTAACTGTAGTTTGACTCAGAGTATCAAGTACTTAATTTTTGGGATCTGATTATATAATCCAGGTTACATATAATCAGTTACTACCCAGCTTGTGCACAATCCCAAAAAAAATTCTGAATTGACGAGTTGACTAAACTAAAAAATCAGTTTGTTAAACTTAAAAGCTGTGTGTGTTACTCGGCTGCCTTAAAATTGTAAGTTGAATCAATCCAAAAATCTAAGCTGTCACTTAGTAAAACTTAACATTTCAAGTTGCCTAAACTCTTTTTGAGTTGACTGAACTTAAAACAAATCAAAGCCAGGTAACAAATTATTTTAAGTTGACTCAAAAAAAAAATTTTTTTTTTTTTTTTTTTTTTTTTTTTTTTACAGTGTAGAAGATACTAAATGAAAAACCATTAAAAAGTCTGATAATTTACATATGAAATTTAAAAAAAAGGAAAATTAATTTTGTCATCATTTACTCACCCTCATGTTATTTCAAATTTGTATGACTTTAATCTGTGAACCTAAAAAGATAATATTTTAAATAGAATGT
Source organism: Labeo rohita (assembly GCF_022985175.1). Lineage (NCBI taxonomy): Eukaryota > Metazoa > Chordata > Actinopteri > Cypriniformes > Cyprinidae > Labeo > Labeo rohita. The sequence goes on from NC_066887.1 coordinate 8,637,493, forward strand.
TTTATAGCAGAATGTCTCCATTGCTTTCCGTTGTATGGGAAAGAACAGCTTGGACATTGTGATAAATATATTTTGCGTGCCACAAAAGAAAGGTTTTGGAGCAACATCATTATAAGTAAATGATGACAGATTTTTTATTCTTTTTATTTTCTTTTTTTACTAAAAACTAAATTAAATTAAATGCCTGTAATCACCCATTTTTCCTTATAAATTGCAAAGACTTTCTGATTAATACTGATATCAATCTTGGTCTTGAAAGTACTTGGTAGCAGATCAAAAAGAAAATAACTGTTATCACCCATGGCTAGATCGTGGTGTTCTAGCCCTGTCTATGTGATGTCATTATAACCCCCTCCTTCCTGTGTCCTTTTCCTACCTAAACTGGAGCATTTCATAAATCACAGCAATCTTTCTGGAGAGCAGAAAACTGAAGAATCCTGGAATCACCTTGAGCGAGATTTCCTGCATGATGCAGCGGGACAGCGACTCATTTATTACTGTCCTCATCCTGGCTGAAAAAAAAGACGAGAGATGTACATAGATACAGTATGTTCACGATTTCCAACTGAGCTTTTCAAAAAGGCTCTAAAAATACATTTTTCCCACATGCACTGTGCCATAAAACATTTATAGTCCACCACAATCTGCTACACCGCCGTTGATGCAACAGTCTTGAAATATTCAAAGGTTGCTAGCTTGTTGGCTCGGAGAGAACACTGGGAAAAAAGGTAGAGGAGAGAGAGCGAGAGAGAGACGATGTGCTTACATAATACGCCAGCCGCAGTCTGAGATGAGGGCGCAGGTTTAGACACGCGTCTCCACGGCCAATATCAACAGCCAGTCTCTCCTTTCGCTGCAGTGCATGGTGACATTAACGCTCTTCATCCCTGCCCTGCTGTCGATCTCTCTTCCTCTCTGCAGTCTTACACAACCACACAGCTTTATACTGTGTGAGATAGAGGTCAGGTTAAGACAATGACTAAATGCACATTCAATTTTTTTTACATGTGGCTGCTGTTTGGTGACAACAGAGCAAAAGATATTGCTTTACATAATTAAGAAGACTGCAGTCAAACTATTTAGGACAAGAAACAAATTAAACATGCAATCAAAATGGACAATATTTGCTTTCATTTGTCCCTGGTGTTTTTATAAATGATTCATCTGTGCACATGGTTTCAAAAACAAGGGGAAATAAAGACATTGCTTGTGTTTGTAATGCTTAATTGTTACACGTGCACTTATAATAGCTATAGCGTGTTTTGTATTTGAGCTTCAGTTTAGTAGTATACTACTGTTCCAAAGTCTCTTATGCTCACCAAGGCATTTATTTGATCAAATAATGAAGTAAAAACAGTGATATTGTAAAATATGATTTAATTTAAAATAACTGTTTTCTGTTATAATATATTTTTAAAATGTAGTTTATTTCTGTGATGAATTTTCAGCTTCATTTCTCTAGTCTTCAGCGTCACGTGATCCTTCAGAACTCATTATGCTGATTTGCTGCTCAAGAAAGCTGGTTAATATTGATGTGGAAATTTATATATTTTTCAGGATTTGTTTTGATGAACAGAAAGTTTAAATTAACAGCATTCATTAGAAATAATATTTTTTTGCCAAATTACAAATGGTTTCACTGTCACTGTTGGTCAGTTTAATAAAAAAAAAGCCTGTTTCTGCCATTGAATAATTTATTTATTTATTTATTTTTTTAAGATCATTGTGAGTCTCACAATTCTGACTTTTTTTGGCAGTTGCAGGTTTACATCTCGCAATTCTGACTTTTTTCTCAGAATTGCATGATATAAACTCGCAATTGCAAGTTAGAAAGTCAGAATTGTGAGATATAAACTTGCAGTTCAGACTTTTCTCAAAACTGCATGACATGAACTCACAATTGTGAGTTAGAAAGTCAAAACTGCAAGATATAAAATAAATATAAAAATCGCAATTCTGACTTTTTTCTCAGAATTGTGAGATATAAACTCGCAATTGTGAGTTATATGGCCACCATTGCATGATATGGAGATTAAACTCGCAAATCTGACTTTTTTTCTCGTAAATACAATTCTGTATCTCACAATTCTGACTTTTTTTCTCAGAACTTGCAACTGCGAGTTAGAAAGTCAGAATTGAGATATAAATTTTCAATTTTGATTTTTTTCTCAGAATTGTGAGAAATAAATTTGCAATTGTGAATTAGAAGTCAGAATTGCATGATACAGAGATAAAAACTCACAATTATTTTTTTTTTCTCAGAATTGCATGAAGCAGAGATAAAAACTCACAATTATTTTTTTTCTCAGAATTGCATGATACAGAGATAAAAACTCACAATTATTTTTTTTTCTCAGAAATGCATGATATAAACTCACAGTTACGAGTTATATAGCCACAATTGCATGATATAGAGATACAAACTCGCAAATCTGAATTTTTTTTTAGCAAATACAAGTTTGTATCTTGCAATTCAGTGTTTATGTCTCACAATTTAGACTTTTTTTCTCAGAATTGTGAGATATTGTTTGAATCTTCAGAATTCTTCAAAATATTTTCTTTTGTGTTGCAAGTTTAGAACAACATGAGGGTGAGTGAATGATGACAAAATTTTTGGGTGAACTATTCCTTTAATGCATCCTTGCTGAATACAAGTATTAATTTCTTTAAAAAAACTCACTGACCTATTTTAAACAATAGTGTACATGGCAAAGTGTGTAACTGAATATCTGAAAGATTAAATAATAAACATCATGTATCATCTCATCAGTGTCAGTTGTAGAGCGGTTAACTTGTACATGCTAGAAACTGCTACAATCTGTTAGTCTGAAATTGCAAAAAGGTACAGTTTCACTCTGACTAAAGGTGTTTACATGTCATTTTCAAAAGCTGAATTACTGTTGTAGTCTAACTTTTGAAAAATGAATGTTGATATCTATAACATCGAGTCAATTACCACTGTAAATAATTCTGAATGAGCTCTCAGTTTGTCATTTGTTACAGTAATGCACTATGAGGCAAGGTACTGCACCAAAATAAACAAGCTAAATTCTAAACACATTTAGAGTATAGTCACATACTGTAAACTTATACTGGACTAGTGTAAAAAAAAAAATCACTTGGTAACCTCGTCTGTACAAAGTCATATCCAATTTCAATTCTTGTCATGAGCAAGTCAGTAAACGCTGCAACTTGAGACATGCAAGGATACAAGAGACAGACTTTTACATCCACCCATAGAAATTACATTAAAAAGTTCCAGAAACCAGGTGTTCATTTGTCTAGAACAGCAGTTCCACTGCTAAATGGACAATTTGAACAACTTACGGCTCAAATAAGACCCATTTTAAAATAAATATAATATTCGAACTGCTTTATAAAAAAATATGTTGCATATTTTTGCATTTAAAACTGAATTGATAGCATGCCGAGCTGTCAGTAGAGTTTAATTGGTGTTCATCATGGTTTCTTTAAGATTTGAGATTTGCATGGACGCTATTGCAAATGCCTCTGCAGACGACTGCTGCATCCCACAGCATTGGTTTTACTAGATAAAGTTATCTGAGTTTATTTCAATTCATTTAGTTTGAAGTCCAAAGCTTTGACTATAAGAGCAAAATAACATATTTCCCATAGGCTCACTTCACTACGTTCTGGATGCTTTACGTTTTTACTCATCTCTCTGAGATGTAAATGTATGGATGCCTTTTCCATTAATAATTGAACTTATGTCTTCGCTATGAGCAATGATTACTCGTTGGGGGTTGTCGAGATCTTCTGCTCAGCTTCTGGAGTGTTCCGAAGGCCTAATATGAATATGTATTAAAGAGCAGTGTGATTTGAAACACGCCGTGTTGCTCATAACGCCTCGCCGACCGTGACGCAGTCGTCATGGCCCAGAGGTCAGGAAGAAATCAGAACTGCGGCTGTCTTCTGAGATGTGCAGCAACACTGCAAACCAAATTAGCTCCACCCAGCAGCATTCAAATGGAAATACACCCACTCCTTTATCTCAGCCAACTGGGGTTTGTTGTTGTTATTTTGTCTGCTCTTTGAAGAAGTAACCTTCAGAGGGCTGGAAAATAAGGCCGGAGCTGTATTGTCTGCTACCTATCTGCTGTTTGCTGTCCAGCAGTGTTTGTTTACTGCTTTTTAAAGTGAATTTCACTATCTAGTCTGGTCTGCACTGCAGTCTGGGAGTAGACCAGGGGGCCTTTAATGCTGCAGATGAAATGTTCTCTTTCTTATATTGTTCAGATGTCCTCTATCGTATTGATTATCTGTTCTTATTCAAAGTAAACCATTTTAGTCTTTGATGAGCAGTTTGCAGTAAGGCTTTTTATCTGTGTTTATCCTGAACACAGAGACATGATGTTAAAAGAATTCTCAGTGTTGGGGAAAAAATGTAGCTAGCTGAGCTACAAACTACTCTATCCAGCTTATTCTTTAATGCTAAAGTAAGCCTGTGGGTGAGACTTCCAGCTCATTATACACTATAGGGAAATAATGAAGAATAACAATGTGCAGTAAACTGAAAATCTGTTTGGATTACAAAACAGCGTGTTCATAATTAAGATAATACATTAAAATAATATGGTAAGACACACCGATTTACAATATCAAGCAGCAAAACAAGCTGTTTTGTACAGCTACAAATAGCTGGATGCGGATGAGACCGGAAGCCAGACACAATAAATGTACAAATGGCTGCGCCCACTCTAACGGAAAAATGATCATATAAAGTAGGCATTTATACTACATGCTACACATTAAAAGCTGACTACATTAGAACTACTTTTTCATTTTTAATGTGTGATATATTACAAATAGTTAGATGCACTTTCTTATATATACCTCCTAAAGAAGTATAAAAACGTTTTATTGCCCTTGTTTTGTATGTTGTTTGCTGAGGCGATAAAACAGCTAATTCATGTCAGCTTACCTCATTAGCACATATAACAATGCACACTGCTTCTCTTCTAAAGTGTATTTTAGAGTCAATTTCGTCATATTACTGTTTAATGTATTTTACAAGTGAGTTTTTACTTGGATATTTGATTGCAGTCAGAAGATGCTAAGAATCATCCACGTTACACCAAGATTTTTCCGCCGTTTCGAAGCACCGTCCAACCGATTCAGCTGAGTGAGTTATTTATGCTAGAATCGCTCCAATCGATTCCAATTTAAACGGCTAATTTCGACCTGTTCGGATGATTCACTGAAAAGAACCGACTTAAATGAGTCATTCATTTCTGAACTGGACATTACTGCTTGTCATTCCAACTAGGTAACTGAGAAACAGTTTTCACTGATTAAATATTATTAATAAAATGTAACATTGTAGCAGTTCACAACTCTGCTATTAAATAGCTTCGCTGAATCGCTGATAAAAAAAAAAAAGCTACACTACAAGTCAAACGTTTTTTAATGTTTTTTAAAGAATTCTCTTCTTCTCACCAAGCCTGCATTTATTTGAAAAGACAGCAAAAGCATTAATGCGAAATATTTTTACTATTTAAAATAACTGCTTTCTATTTTAATGTATTTTAAAATGTAATTTATTCCTGTGATCAAAGCTAAAAATTTTTTAGCATCATTACTCCAGTGTCCCATGATCCTACAGAAATCATTCTAATATGCTGATTTGCTTTTCAAGAAATATTTATTATTATTATCAGTATTTAAAACGGTGAAGTACATTTTTTTCAGGATCCTTTGATGAATAGAAAGATCAGAAAGCTTTTATCTGAAATACTTTTGTAACATTATACACTATACCATTCAAAAGCTTAGAGTCAAAAATCTTTTTTAATTTATTAATTTTTTTATTTAGCATTTTATTTTAACTTGATCTATTTCAGATAAATGCAGTTCTGTTCATCAAAGAAACCTGAAAAACCTTGCTCAGCTATTTTCAACATAGTAGTAGTAGTAATATTAATAATAATACATGTTTTATTTAACAGCAAATCGGAATAGAATATTTCACTTTTTTATTTTTTATTTTTATTTTTTTTGCTGTACTTTGGATCAAATAAATGCAGACTTGGTGAGCAGAAGAGACTTCTGTAAAAGCATTGACACTCTTTTGACTGGTAGTGTACATGATTTAAAAAATAAATAGTAATGCTAACTACCTCGCTAGAGAGAAATGTAGTTGAAGTACGCTTTAAAAAAAAAAAAAAAAATATATATATATATATATATATATAAAGCTGCTTATTTATTAAATCCAAGCATTGAAATATATTTCTCTTGCATACAGGTTTACCAAACCCTCTGTCTCTTTCTGCATGGAGAGAAAGGTTTGAGAAAACTGCTTTGTGCTCTGGGATCAATTAGAGGTGCTTTCAGCACAGACAGACTGTGACTGAAGCTGGCTCATGTGAGAAATGTGTTTTGTTTGGGTGAGAAATGTGCTCGGACCTCATGACCTACCCACACGTACTTATCAGTGTCCTTGTGAGCCCCAGGGCAGAGCAACCGAGGCCAGCTGTCCTTCCTTCATCCTGTACACACTGTTCCTGGATCTGGAACGCAACTTCTGTACTCTGTCTAATCTGGGACTGGAGCTAATTACATTTTCTAACTCAATTTACATTTTCTGAGGGAAATTTGAGTGCTGCGGCCGGTGAACACCCTAGAAACATGGCTGCAACACTTGCAGCTATGTTTCTAGGGTGTTGCTAAGGTGATCTGAGTGGTTGCAGTTGCTAGGTGATTGGTTATTAAGTCCAAGATTAATATTAAGATTACTTATTAAATCCAAACAACCCTCTTCCACCAGGTGTCTGACAATTTGGTTGTTAAATTTGACTTGTGTCCCTCCGTAAATATGTGTGTGTGTGTGTGTGTGTTTTTTTTTTTGGGCGAGGTAAATATGTCTTGCCTTTAATTGCCTGAATTCAACTGAAATTATTGCAGATTAAAGGCAGGATCATCTCTAAGATTTTCAATAACATGGCAGGGTCATATATTATCCAAAAAAGGGCCATTCTACAGAATTGGTGCAAACTGCTTTCCCACAATCAAAAAACAAATTTTTATTACCTTTTGCAATAATATTCCACAATAATATTTCAAATATCAGTAAGCTTAATATATACATAAAACCATCCTTTAGTGGGTACTTTCAATTGGGAGGTGGCTGTCACAAACCCCTAAATTTCAGCTTATGAAAATGATATTGAAATAATTTTTGCATTTTATTCCATTGCTGTTTTTAGAAAATAATTTTTTTTTTTTTTTTTTTTAAAGTAATGTTAAATATGTATATGTATATATATATATATATATATATATATATATATATATATATATATATATATATATATATATATATATATATATGTATATATATAATTTAATTTAATTTATTTTTTTTTTTTTTTTTTTTTGTAAATTATGAAACAATGTAAAAAAAAAAACATGTTTCCCATTTTCATGTCACTACCAAAACAGTGCATGTTTTAGTCCATTGGCTGAGGCTGATTTTAACTACACCCCTACATTTATGATCAGAAAATATTTATGTGTCACTTTCTTTCATACACTAAAAAATTCTGGGTTAAAAACAGCCCAACTTGGGTTATTTGGCAACTCAGTGCTGGGTAAATATTGGACAGAACACATGTTGGGTTAATTGGTTTTTTTTACCAAACATGCTGGGTATTTTATTTAAGTCAACTATTGTTGTTGCTATTTATTGTAACTATTGTATTGCTGGTTTAAAAAGGACTGAACTTATAAAAACACACAGAATTACTAGAGGCAATAGCAAAAATCAAAGGATGAACATTTATTTTTAAGCAAGAACACATGGACAAAATACAAGACAAACTGAATTTATTTGTGTGGATACAGCATAGTTTACAATATTACGTACATTTAAACTCGTTTAGCAAGCATTTAGACATAAAAAATGTAACATTCAGAAGTAGAATTTTAATTTTAGTGTATTAAACCGTTTTCTGTAATCGCTTTTTACCGGAATAGCGCTAATTCTCATGTCGGTGTGTCGCCGATATCTGAGCCGGTGAAGGGCTGCTGTTCGCCCGGTTAACTGCGTACTTCAGACCGCGGCCACGTGCTTCACTCGTAGCTAAAACTCCAAAACCTGCCCATAAACAAACAGTACTGACATTAGAGAACATATTTTAAGATTAAACTCAGTAAAATAACAAATAAAATAAATTTATTTTAGGCAAGGCAAAAGGCATTTCTCGTCCTTTTGTTGTTGGGTAAAACAATGCAATTTACAACACAGTAAAGACTTTATAAATTAAATTAAATGTATACAAACCTTTATTTCGCTTTATAGTGCAACTCGGTCCTGTAAAGGACACAAAAAGCCAGCGCTCTTACTGTAACTCAACAGCCAGGGTTGCCAGGTTTTCACAACAAAGCCCACACCATTGCTACTCAAAACTAGCCCAATCGCATTTCAAGGGGGGACCAGCATCACCTGTTAAAAAACGCGTTCCGGCAGATAAAAAATACACCTTTTTTTGCCTGTGTTCCCCAGGTAAATTTGCATTTCAGAGGCTAAATATGACGTTATTGGGGTCACTCCATCCCGCGGACATCAAAATCTACCCGCACCAACAGTGTAAAAGTAGCCCAGTTCCACGGGAAAAAAGTAGACTTTGCAACACTGTCAGCAGCTGGGTTGTTCCGTTGGAGACAGGCTTAACTATGTGGTTGGGTAGAAAAAAATAACCAATGTTAAAAATGACCCAGCAGCTTCGTTACAAAAAAAAAAAAAAAAAAAAAAAAAATTCTACCCCGCAACTGGGAAGAAAAATATTAAAAATAACCAATAAAATGACCCAAGAAGTTGAATCCAGCACTTGGGTTAAAAAAAAAACCCAGCGCCTGGGTAGAAATATTAAAAATAACCCAATAAAATCACCCAATGGGCTGAACCCAACATTTTTTAGAGTGTAGCTATACATGCTGAGTAGATAGGCCCCATCATTTTGAGGTAAATGTGTTCAAAAGTATAAAAAATCTGTGTGTAGAATATAGAACACCATCTTTCTATTAAACCCATTTTTTGGGAGTTTTTCCACAACACTTAGTTTTTATATGTGTACCACTGTTCACAACTGTGCTAGCTAACAATGTGCTAATCAGCATCTTAGAGCTAGCTTCAAAAGTATCTAAAATGTTCACTACCAAAACAGTCAATCGAAACATTTGGCGGCGTTTCGATAGTGACATCTTTGGTTTTTTGGGTGTTGTCCCATAGAATTGTCAGTACCCTAACAATCACAACTAAAACATGTCATTTATTTCAGTAGTGGAAAAGTGAACACGTAATCCTTTATTTGGGAGAAACAGACAACTTTTTAATACAGTTGTGCAATTGTTTTTGTATTTCAGTATGTTTTGTAGTGTTTTAGTTTGTGGGTTAAAATTTTGTAATGTGACTTTGTCGCTACTGAAACATGGGATGTTTTGTCGAAAATAAAGTATATTGAATTATCAACTAAGATGTTATGATTTTTGGTTCAATGTGTATTCACATTCACTTTTTGCTTTTTACAAAGAATAATTGGATTCAAAATACAACGTATCATAAATCACACTTGAAATGTTGTTAAAATTAAAATTGAAAACAATACATTTACAAGGATGATGTAAGCAAAATCTTAGGTCAGTATAACCCTTCTTAATAAATTATATATTACTGTGTTTTGGTAGTGACACATTTAAGAAGAGGACAAATACTCCAAACCTTTCTGAAAATACAATATAAGAATTAACTGTGCAATTACTAGTGTGTCCCTTGGGGACCCATAACAGCTCGTTATTTTTGCTGCAAAGCAATGAGCTGTTACGTCAGAGACTTTTAATTTAAACATGCAAATGAACAGAGTTGTATCATAATTACTGTGACAACAAGTGAGCTACATTCTGAAAATGTGCACATGGTCTCGATGAGGGGAAATGCGGACCAGTGCACACTGCGTCGATGGGGTTCTGGTGAGAAGCTGCTGTTATCATTCACCGTCACGGGTGATTTGATATCCTCGAACCCACAGGGCGGAACAAAAGCGCAAGTTCCAAACCTCAGTGGCTGCGGAGAGCCTAGAGAGCAAGGAAGACAAACACAAAATTGTTCCAGGGTGGAATCAGCCTACAGCCTTTATTGCACATTCCTGTTTGGTTTTGCTCTGACCACATCCTGGCATGATGTTTATGCAGTGCAGAAAACACATTGTCTTGTAGTTTTACCTTTCACCCCGTGAAAGCCTGAGATCACTACATATACCAGACTCCTTTCAATTCAGGTACATATATTATATTTTTTTTCATTTATTTTTCTTTCTCTTTTTATCATCAGTGACAATGCCTGCAACATGCTTCAAAATCTTCATTTTGGCAAACTACAAATAAATTAAAACACATTCATAGAACACAATTTGACATTTAAAGACATTAATAAAGAAAATTAGGACAAACTCAACAAACAAACAAATAAAAATACAAAGAAGCGGCTTCTGCTCTTTTTCATTACTTTCTTGCTTTTTTTTTTTTAAGAAAAACAAAGAAAAGGAAAACAAGTTAGCTAGCTAACAATCACAGACCACATGCAGATATAATACAACAGAATCATCTCACTCGTTTGGACGATTAACTCTGTTAGTTAGTTTCTGCAAACTACTGATCTAAACTATATCACAAAATTATGCTTTAAACCGGAAAACATCCAATTTCGCGATATTTTTGACTGGTTATAATAATAAGTCCTTGGTATAGTATCTCCTCTCGCTAAATAGGAAAACACACGACCACTTTTCAATAATGTCCAAACAGAGTCTGGAGAAGACCAAATGCACTTCAGTAGTGATAAGAGATACCATCTGCGACCAGACACAGAAATCAACGATAATTTTACAATCGCTGCAGTGATGCGAACACAAACTACAGGTTCTCCGGTGATCAGCGTGTATTTCATTTCGATGACAGGATAAAACGATCACTCTATACAGCAAAATAGTGCTTGCCACTGGATTGCCTTTTGAAGCGCTGCACATTCACCATTCATTGTATTGGATAACCTTTAATATCAATAACACAAAAAGCTACTAGACAGAAATAAATACCAGTAACGAATCAACGGTGTTGTTTCCCCTCCATCTGCCTTCAGGGCATCAGCATTTCTGCTTTTATCATTTATACATCAGTGTCTTCATCATTTTTTTTTCTTTTTTCTTTTGTTCAAATGCCATAATAATTAGCAGCGTCTTGTGTGACATTTGAAATCTACCGAGAGCGCAGCAGTTACACACAAGAAAACACACAAGGAAATGATGACAATGTACATTAAGCTTTTGGCACATGCTGTTTCCATGTCTGGAGAAGACTATCCTCAAAATATCATGAAACGCATCTCACAACAAGGACATTTGACTTTTCCAACCTTGAGGCATCATTTTAAGTGAATATTTCACCCAAAAATGAAAAATCAGTCATAGTTTATGCACCCAAACATGTATGACTGACTTTCTTCTAGAAAACAAAAAAGAAGATATTCTGAAGAATGTAACTGCTGCTCTTTTCCATATAATTAATACTGATAGGGAATGATTCTATCAAGCTCCAAAATGACAAAATGCACCACAAAAGCATCATTATATTGGTCAAGTGTCACATGCGCAATGTTTTACACTTCCAAATAGGGCTGTACGATAAATTGAAACGAAATCGCAATCACAATTAAGCAGAATCTGCAATTGTCATGCGTTTCTTTCAGTGAAGCACGGTTCTGTGATCAGCAGTAAATCTATACTGTATCTTTACTATAAATCTATACTATGAAATATGTTGTGTGCCTTATTCTGTGTAAGAAGCCACATCATCTCACAGAAGGATTTATTTCAAACACTCGATTGACGTTATGGAGTGAGTTTGGAGTAAAAACGTTATTAAATGTGGTATTTTCATATAGTTTCAGATGTACTACACAGAGCCACTAGTTCACTGAGAAGCTACGCAAACAGCTGTCATTATCGCAAATGATTTCTTTCGATTTCACATTTGTGCAATAATATTGTCTGCAATGTTTTTTGCGTGACCTATCAGTGAACTATGGCTTTGTGTAGTAAATGCTGCTCCATCTGAAAGCAGATTACAGAACCTGCTTTACTGACAAAATGCACAATGGAAATCTCGGTTAATCGTGCATCCCTACTTCTGATGATAACATTGAGTGGCCAACAAAATCCAAAATCCTATAAAAAGGTGGGATCTTGTGTTATCTTCCCATATGCATTTCTACATATTCATACTTTAAAATCAATAAGGATTGACCATGTCAATGACTTTGATGGCACTGGGGTGGAACAATAAATCGATTCGTTGATAGATTCTGTATTTTTCCGAATGCATCTGAGGTGCAAGTACATTTAACCACTTACATTACTCAGTTAAACGCACAAACGCTCTTCGTGAGCATTTGAGTGTGCGATTAAAACTAGATTAGAGCGCCATCTTCCGGCTGCACAATAAATCGAAATGAATTCATCAAAAGCTGCAATTGTCATGCCTATCTTTCAGTGAAGCATGGTTGTGTAATCAGCAGTAAATCTCCATCCGAAGGCCAGAGGGAGCTCTCGTGCGGAAAACCCAAATATGCCTGAAGAAGAAACCCAGAAACTGCCTGTCACTGCAGGTGAATAAACATAAGATTTAACTGCTTTCATTGATCTAACGTGACTTATAAACACATGACTACAGCAATGTATCTGAATTCTTCTTATTTTAATTTTCACAGAGCCATAGTTCCCTAAGAAGCTACGCAAACAGCTGTCATTATCGCGAACGTTTTTTTCTGATTTCATAATCGCATGATTAAATCGTCTGCGATAGTGCATGCGATATAGCGTAGCTTGTCAGTGAACTACGGCTCTGTGTAGTAAATGCTGCTCCATCTGAAAGCACCTCCTGGAGATTTACCACTGATTACACAACCAGCTTTACTGACAAAATGCGCATGACAATCGCTTTCGATTAATCGTGCAGCCTTACGCCATCTGCTGTTAAAAAACTAATCACAGAATCATTCCACGAATCGATTTATCATTCCACCTCTACATCAAATATGACTTGTGGAGTTTAAATGCACCACATTTGGATCAAAGCAGACAGTGAAGAGCATGACTTTTTACTTATTATCTTAATTTTTGGTCCTTCCTTGTTGTATGTCCTCAGAAGAAATCAATAATGTTCTGGAAAAGAGCATCTAATACACCCTTCAGCATTTCTTAATTTGTGTTTCACCACAGATCTAACGCCATATTGGTTTTAATTGACACAAAGGTAAGAAAATGACAATTATTTTTTTTAAATGCCCAAAGTGTCGCCTCTATTCGGCTATCATGTTGTTTGTATTTCACACACGGTGTGGAGAGCGCCATGGGTAGGGTGGGGTCTAAAATAAACAGAGCTCTTCTACATCTCATCACTCACAAGATGCAGTCTGAGGCGTTCTGGATTCACGCTGACATTTGAAGGAGAAGTCAATAAACATCAAGGCGTCGAGCTGCGGCTCTCTCTCTGAGCATCAATCAGGCAACTAAACGAGACGCCCTCATTCCTCAAGGTTTCAGAACAAAGGAGTCGCCCCCTCAGCGTCTCTCTCTCTCTCTGTCCTTCTTCATCTGGCTCTCGTCAACAGTGGCGGCACCAGCCACCACAGTCCAGGTTTGAAGCCGACACGATTCAAGAGCGACGTTTCCACTCTTACATCCTGGGCCGTCGGCCATTTTGTCCTGTTGTTCTAGTCTAGTATTGATCAAGTACACAGCACAGTGATGCAGAGTCAGTGCAAGGTGGAGGAATCAGGCCCACAACTACGAGCGTATCGATCGATGAGCCGAAATAGTACAAGCGAATCAGCACAATTAATGTTTGATCGTGTTTGGGGCGTCGGCATGTGACGGTGCCAAGTTACGGTATTAGTCTAATGTTGGTGCTGTAGTCCTGTCGCTCGGTGCTCCATGGAGACAACCGCTCAACATCTCATGTGCAAACATCACCATGTCTGTCACATGCGCCTCTCTCCCGCCAATACTAAGATCCCATTGGGACGCTGACATTCGTTAATGCCATCTGGTATCTAAATCATTAGAATTAAGAGCTTTTGGTCTTCTCCGAAAACAAATAATAGAATGACCAACAGAGGTGCTTCACATTTTTTTTAATCTTAGACCTCTGCATAAGCAATGAAGGCTTTGTTCACACCGCACATCAATCCAATCGTTTTTTAAGTGATGCATTTGTTCAGACTGTGTAGTCGATATCCGATGTATCTACTTCGGTTACCACTGTAGTGATGCAAGCGTCAGCACGATGCCAGACTTTCTCATATGACAACTGAGAGCAGCTGTCAGTGTGGAAAGACAGGATGGAAAACTGGGAATTTTGCCTCTGCTCACTGTCTATCATGGCATCTCGTGGCGGTGCTGGACTCACAAGAGGCATTTTTACGCATTCATGCATATACTGTGTCCAAAACTGCTGATTTGTGCACTTGTTCACTACTCGAGTCACAAAATGATTGATTTAGATCTTAAAATGTTGGATTTCAATGCACATATGGACGTTCGGAATCTAAGTCGCAAAAAAATCCGATATTTGCTGCCTGTCTGAACAAAGCCCTAGAGTATTTATTCTCCATTGGAAATCAATGACCATCTACGCAACACAGTGATGTCTAAATTTTGCCACGCGTACGGAGGAATAGAAAGAGCACAGCTCTACATAAATTACAATCATCATGTTGCATCCAACCGTGAAAAACAGCACAGCCAATGAGGAGGAAACCAGAGAAACGGAACCTCAAATGTAGTGTAATGATCTGCTTATCTATTAAGTGTTAACAAAGTCATTTGCATGTAAATGGGGGCAATTCTGATGCTGTTCAGTGCAATGCATTGTCAGCTATAAAAGGAAAGAGGGATGGATGGGGGAAAATATAGACAGAGGCAACACAGACATATAGACAAGGATATAGGAATGGTGCACATTTAACTTTGCTTGGAGCCTCAATCGTATCCAGAGTCCATAGCTGTATGTAGCTGCGGTGACGCCCACTCATGAGTAATTGTGATGTCGCAGCGAGTGTTCGGTCCATGGCACCTCGATGGAAAAGAGTGAGGGACGGAGTGATGGTGAATGTGCCACGTTCATGTGTAAGATATGATGCGCTAGCTTGTTTTTTTTCGTAGTTAAGTTTGATGATGAAAAAGAAGAAAACCCAACTGAAAAAAGCCATGTCGGGATCGCCGTCGAAGATGCTGACATCAGCCGTCGGACACGGGAGGGGACACCCAACCGTACTTCTCGTGGGTCTTGACAAGGCTCTTGAAGGTCGCCTCGGCTTCCTTGCGACTAAAGGCCTTCTTAGACTTGCCTGCTTTCCTGCAGATACGACCCTGAAGAGAAAACACAACGTTTGGAACAGTGAAGATTTACAGGTGTCAAAAACACTAGTGAAAGACACTATAATGAATTTAATAACCTTTGAAATGAATAATGGAAATGGGACGGAGAGATGGTAAAAATAACCGGTAAATAGTAAAAAGAAAAATTAATTTTAATATTTAATTAGTGCATATCAGTGTATAGCATATTGCTGAACACATAACAAATGTATTATATTATAAATACACAATAAATAATGTACCTGAACATCAAACAGCATATATTCATCAATTGTAATGTCCATTTCAGCAACATTGTTACATATATATATGCATTTGTGTGTGTGTGTGTGTGTATTTGTTATATATTCATCAGTGTTACAGTTTTATCCAAAAGTTTGGGAACCCCTTCTAGAATCTGAAAATGTGAATCGCTTTAACAAAACGAGAGAGGTCATACAAAATGTGTGTTATTTTTTTATTTAGTACTGTCCTGTGTAAGATATTTTACATAAAAGATGTTTACATATTGTCCACAGGACAAAAAAAAAAATAGCTGAAATTATTAAAATAACCCCCTTCAAAAGTTTGGGAACCCTTGGTTCTTAATATTGTGGTTACCTGGATGATCTACGACTGTTTTTTTGTTTTGTGATGGTTGTTCATGAGTCCCTTGTGTGTTCTGAACAGTTAAACGTAGTACTGTTCTTCAGAAAAATCCTCCAGGTCCTGCAGATTCTTCAGTTTTCCTGCATCTTTTGCATATTTGCATTATGAAGCGGGGGGTGAAAACTTTTGAATAGGATGTTCAAATTTTCTTATTTTGTTGCAATCTCTTTTTTTTCCCATTTAGTACTTTTCTTCGGAAGCAACAGAAAATACTTACGTGTTTCCTGGAAGACAAATTAAGTTCAACTGACCTTGATCTTCAAATTTAAAAGGTTTTTACCCTCCGGCTCTTAATGCATCGTGTTTCCTTCTGGAGCATCAGTGAATGTTTGAACCTTTTTTAATAGTTGTGTTTGAGTCCCTCAATTGTACTCAGTGTGAAAAGATGGATCTTAAAATCATACAGTCACTGCTGGAAAGGGTTCAAATATGCAAAAGATTCTGAAAAACTGAAGAATCTGCAGGACCTGGTGGATTTTTCTAAAGAACAGTGCTCAGTTTAACTGTTCATGAACAACCATCACAAACAAGCAAACAAACAAACAAACAAACAAAAAAAAAACAGCTGCAGATTATCCAGGTAACCACACACAGTATTAAGAACCAAGGGTTCCCAAACTTTTGAAGGAGGTTATTTTAATAATTTCAGCTATTTTTTTGGTCTTGTGGACTATATGTAAACATCTTTTATGTAAAATATCTCACTCAGGACAGTACTAAATAAAAAATAACATGCATTTTGTATGATTTCTCTTATTTTGTTAATATTATTCACATTTTCACAGATTCCACAAAGGGTTCCCAAACTTTCGCATGCCACTGTATATGCTGATATGAATTATTATTATTAATAATATAATATAAAATAAAAAATATTTAGCAATTATTTTGCTGAATTTGACATTAATGTTGATGAATATTATTAAATAGCATTAGTAAATCATTGAAATATTTTTGAGGCACTTATATATGTGACCCTGGACCACAAAACCAGTCATAAGGGTCAATTTTTTGAAAGCTTTTATTTATTTTTTTTTTCCATTGATGTATGGTTTGTTAGGATATGACAATATTTGGCAGAGATACAACTATTTGAAAATCTGGAATCTGATGGTGCAAAAAAATCTAAATATTGAGAAAATCACCAGAGGAAACTGTCCAAATGAAGTTCTTAGCAATGCATATTACTAATTAAAAATTCTGTTTTGATATATTTACGGTAGGAAATTTACAAAATATCTTAATGGAACATGATCTTTACTTAATATCCTAATGATTTTTGGCATAAAATAATTTTTTTTTGCAATCTTAAACATTTGTTATATTTTAAGAGCTGGGAAGCAGAAAAGCCTCATTCTTTAGCATATACTTGACTTAAACAAAGGGCTGTTTGTGGATTGTTTGTCCAAATGGGAAATTATACATGATTTTAATGTACTGTGACATGTCCTGCTGGATGCATCATTTAATTTCCAAATATAATTTAGGCCTAATGATTTAAGGGTGAAATGTAATTTCATTATATTAAAATCCTTTCTACGCCAGTTTAATGTGCAAACTACTATAAGTAAGCCATTATGATTGTTTTATGTGATTAAATAAAAAAAGGCCATCTGAGGTTTACTATAAAAAATTCAAGAAGCTTATATCACAAGAGACAAGACTGTCAAAATCAACCTCTAAATATGAAATCAAAGTTGAGGGAAAGTGTGTAGGGGAGGAGTCTGACACCAGATTTATTTACCAGTTTTTGTGAGTCTTTTCATATATTATGTAACTGACATGCAGATGTGTGAATGACGGCTTGTGGTGTGATTAAATGGTCCTGGTGCTCCATTTTCAGAGGTTTTCCAATTTTCAATTTCAAAGGCGACTGCTCTGAGCTTTGAAGACACAGTAAATCAAGAGGCTGTGCTTGATAAAACCTCAGGCTGAATTATTTAAACAAGCTTCAAGAGCATTTTAACACCAGGTTCAGCCATTTTGATCATTGCTAAAGGATAATGGGAATAGAAATGATGCAACGGTGCATCCAGAATAGCAGCATCCCACATCCAGCTGTTATAATATGAAGTTCGCCCACTCAAGTAACCATTTCAGTATAAAAAGTATAAAAAAAGTAGATTTTAATGCTGCACATGCAAAGAAGAGGGATTCCCTTTGCCCTTAAAGATTAAAAACAATCCTGCTGTTTTTAATTATTCTTTATAAACATAGGAACCCATTTCACATTGGTTTTCTGAAATATTTTCTATTGAAAAAATCAGATGAAAAAGAAATAGAACAAGACTTATAATCAATTGGGAATTGATTAGAACATGAAAAATGGGTAAAATGAAGTATTAATTTTTGTTAAAGATTACAAAGGCAAATAATTGTGCACAAATCATGCACAACATGTATTAAAAATTTAAAAGAGTCCATTTTGGTTTCAATGTTGATTATGATCAGGAAACTTGATCAGGAAAGACTAAGTTACAAATCGGTGTTCATATACTTTGTAATATAAAATTCTAGTTGCCCATACTTGCATAGCAAAGAAAAAGGGTATTTAAAAAAGGCAACTCTCTGACTCATCAACCCCTGAAGCCTGTTCTGCCAGTGTGTTAAGGACAGGCAAAACTTTTTTTTTTTTCATCTGGCATGCTCAAAAATGCCAGCCAACAACCAGGCATGACCTAACAAATGATTTAATAGTGGACAGGCATTTTAAACAAGCCTAAGTGTGATAGTGAGACAAATTTATAATTCTGTTCATGGGTGGAACAAATGTCATATTTAAAATTATGACCAAATAGGAATTTTAAATTGTTTCACAAGTAGAGCATCTTTAGTAGAATAATTCACATCTTTTCTTTCTTCAGCAAAACACAAAATAAGAATGAATGTTCTTTCCAACAAAACTGGAAGACCAAGATGCTCTAAAATCTCATTTTGTGATTCATGGATGACCAATGACCGAATTTTCTTGAAGTGTTAACTCACCCAAAAAGGAAAACTCTGTCATTAATTACTCACCCTCACGTTGTTTCAAACCTGTAAGACCTTTGTTCATCTTCAGAAAACAAGTTAAGATGCGTCTGATGAAATCCGATAGCTTTCTGACCTTTTGACATGGGGGTGAGTAATTAATAGCAGAATCTTCATTTTTAGGTGAACTATCCCTTTAAAAACTTCAAAACTGCCTGGTTCCATTTAGAACATCTGTGGAACCTTTTCACTGCACAAAAGTTCTTTAAAAATTTTTTAAATGTTCTTCACTCTAGGAAAACCTGGTTCTTTGACTAACTGTTCACTGAAAGGTTCTTTAAGGAACCAAAAATGGTTATTTTATGGCATAACTGCGCAAAAAACACATTTATTTTTAAGAGTGATTGACTACATTTTAATTTGGCCTGAACTTCTCCTTTAAGACCAGCAGAAGGATCAGGTTCTGCATGCAGTGCACAACCACACGAATATGCCACTTCAGGCTACGTACGAGAGAAACAATCTCACAGACCCAGCATCCACTAAATGAGCAAAAAGGATGTGCTTTCGGATGCCCCAGGACTGAGGTCAGTCTAGCGCCAGTGCTGATGTAAGACAGCAGGGACAGTGAGACGGAAATAGACAGCTCTTCCCTCAGGCTCTATCAGTCAGGATGAGCTCTAATGGCCCAGAAGTAACCACATGAGCTCAATCGAGAAGAGGCTGCCCTATCCCCTCAGAAAAGCCTGTGATTTTTGGATTAAAAGGAACCATTGGAGCCTTAATTAAGCTTTATTGTGTTTACGGTCTCTCTTGGAAATCGCTTCCCTTACGCTTGAGAGGCGACGGAGGAGGAGGGCGCTAGGGAGGGAACAGCGTCGATGTTAATCCAGGTTATTCGCATCAGCGTTTTCCCTGCAGCATGCTAACGGCATCACCGACGTCTCCCTGCGCTATTTTGGTTTGGTGCGTATCGAGCGCAACGCAGTGCCCATGTGAAGTGCCTGATGGGTAATCCTATGAATGGAGATCAGTCAATGGTCGCGCTCGGCCTCTGTGCGTTCTGGGACAACACAGACGGTAGGGATTATGTAACCGACATGTGCCAGATAAGGGTAAACACTGTTGCTCTTTGCTCATAGCATCACATGAAGCGTACACTTGTTTGATGCCGTTTACTGTCTTATGGCTGAAAGGAAGTTGTCTGTGATTCAACAAGGCAGAACAGGAATAGCTTCTGATCATCTGTTTTCCATTGATGTATGTTTTTTTAGGATAGGACAATATTTGGCCGAGGTATAACTGTTTGAAAATTTGGAATCTGAGGATGCAAAAAAAAAATCTAAATATTGAGGAAAATCACCTTTAAAGTTGTCCAAATGAAGTTTTTAGCAATGCATATTACTAATCAAAAATTAAGCTTTAATATAATTATGATAGGAAATTTACTAAATATCTTCATGGAACATGATCTTTATGTAATATCCTAATGATTTTTGGCATGAAAAAAAAAAAAATCAATCATTTTGACCCATACAATGTATTTTTGCCTATTGCTGCAAATATACTCGTGCTACTTACGACTAGTTTTGTGGTCCAGGGTCACATATGGGATTTTTTTTTTCTTCATTTTAAACCCTTATCCTATTGGTCAATGCATATTCTAGTCTAAAGCAATGGGAACACACACACACACACACACACACACACACACACACACATATATATATATATATATATATATATATATATATATATATATATATATAAAATTTTCCTTTTTTTAATGTTATTTTGTGCTGTAACTGATTTTTTTTTTTTTTTACTTAAAAAACAGCAAGTCTTTGGAATGTAGAAAAATCTCGCTAAACCAAAGCAGAATTTAAACAATAATTAGCCTTCAGTATTTTAATTTTAATAACTGTCAAAGCACATCCATGTCCTCAGGTTAGAAGTGAATCAAGCCTTTTAAACACAAATTGGTAAAGCAGTAAAAATGATTTAAGTATTAAATCCAAAAGTGATAAACTATGAATGCTCTGCAGCAAAAGCCAAAATATGGCCCGTCGTTTCCTTTATAATACAATAGCTGCATGTTAATTGGGGTTCTGTTGTGTCAGCAGCAGCTAAAATGGTAATTACCCTTGAGTGCTTTGGGTCATTTGGGGAAAAATGGTTATCTAGTCACTGCTGCCTCAGGCTCATCATGAATTTGGCATTTAAGAGCTCTTGACAGGTTGAAGTAAGCGTAGATGAACAGGTCTTCCCTCTCAGATTTACAGCACAGGGTTAATGGCCGGTCCCTAGCTTCATTATGGATTCTCATCCATTTCCATGACCCACGTTGGTCTTTGCATTCATCCTTAGAATGGGACTTTCTAATGACCGATGTGATCTATCAATGGAGCCCATATAATCACATTACTAGTTAAGATCCAGGCTGCAGTACGTTCCTAAGAAAAAATTATTCGAAATAGCACCAGATTATGATCGTAACAATAGCAGGATCATTTTTGGTGCAAAATGGCTTCAGAAAAAGGCTTTTTAGGACGATATGGTAACAGATTGAAGAACCTATATAAAAAGTACCTTCATTTTGAGGTATAACGTTTGAAATGTAGTAGGAAATACCCTAGAAAACAAAAGAAAAAATAATGAAATGTCTGGTCATGAAACGCTGACTTTGGTTACCCAACAGTCCTAAAAATAAAAGTCCTGTTAAAGCCTGATGACATAAGAGACCCTTTTTTTAGGTTGCTACAGTGAATTATCATAATCTTTCTATGATAACCACATATGTACTAGTGCCTCAATAAACCCCAGAAAGCTTTGCTTTGCTCTGTTAATGGATGAAGCCAATACGTCCATATTCTCCAAAGAACCATACAGCCAATCCTATATAGGACCAAATGTAACATGGACCACAAAACCAGTCTTAAGTAGCACAGGTATATTTGTAGCAATAGCCAAAAACACATTGTATGGGTCAAAATGATTTTTCTTGTATGCCAAAAATCATTAGGATATTAAGTAAGATCATGTTCCATGAAGATATTTAGTACATTTCTTATCATAAATATATCAAACTTAATTTCTGATTTGCTAAGAACTTCATTTGGACAACTTTAAAGGCGACTTTCTTAATATTTCGATTTTTTTGCACCCTCAGATTACAGATTTTCAAATAGTTGTATCTCGGCCAAATGTTGTCCTATCCTAACGAACCATACATCAATGAA
The DNA here is from genome assembly GCF_022985175.1 of Labeo rohita. Taxonomy (NCBI): domain Eukaryota; kingdom Metazoa; phylum Chordata; class Actinopteri; order Cypriniformes; family Cyprinidae; genus Labeo; species Labeo rohita. Next base: position 8,659,802 of record NC_066887.1, read on the forward strand.
AAGCTTTCAGATGATGTATACGTCTCAATTTTATTAAAAAATGACATTTATGACTGGATTTGTGGTCCAATTTTCTACCGTAAATATATTAAAACTTAATATCCATAGCTAAGAATGGCTATTTTTTCAATATTTCGATTTTTTTTTTCTTTGCACCTTCAAATTCCAGATTTTCAAATAGTTGTATCTCGGCCAAATGTTATCCTATCCTAACAAATCCTACATCAATGGAAAGCTTTGAGCTTTCTCTCAATTTATTAAAAAAATGACCTTCATGACTGGTTTTGTGGTCCAATTTTCTACCGTAAATATATTAAAACTTAATATCCATCACTAAGAACATCATTTTCACAATTTTAAGGTGTTTTTTTTTTTTTTTTTTTTTTTAATATTTAGATTTTTCTTTCTTTTTTTTTTTGCACCCTCAGATTTCTGATTTTAAAATAGCTGTATCCCAGCCAAATATTGTTCTATCCTAACAAACCACACATCAATGAAAAGCTTATTTATAATGATGTATAAATCTCAGTTCAATAAAAACTGAACCTTACCACTGGTTTTGTGGTCCAGGGTCACAAATGGTTCTTGAGACCAAGTGTCCTTTGCCTAAGATGTAAAAAAAGACCATTCTACCTCAAGTCATTCAAACCCGTGTGGCGTTTTCTTCCATGAGACGCAAAAACATCCTCAGCCACCATTTACTTTCATTATATGGGAAAAAAAAAAATGCAACGAAAGCGAATGGAGACTGTGGCATCTGCTTATGTGTGGAAATCAGACGCATCTGGGACGACATGAAAATGAGTATGTTTCATTACCATGTAATTACACTCACACGCAATATATGTAACAGACACTATCATATGGAGCCGCGCTGAATGGATGTTGCATGTTTTCACCTGTGCGCCGATGCCAAAATGGAGGATGGCGTCAAGAAACATGATGAGATGTGAAGAAATCAATGCCGCTACGGGCAACAACCCATCCTCACCTGTCCTTTGACCAGACTGGCAGCGAACTGCCTCATCACGGCCTCGACGGTGTACGCGCTCGACCAGCCGCGGGGCGTTAATAACTCCATGCAGATCGCGCCGCCGTCCAGCACGTATCCGTTCTCCAGCCGCGGCGTCAGGACGCGCATGAACGGCGGGGAGAAGGGGAAATTGTCGGGGAAGGTGACATTCAGCAGTATGAACTCGGTGTTGGTCTCCTTCATGTCCTGCCAGAGCGCGGAGTCCTTGTCCACCTGGTGCAGCTTGACATTCCAGTCAAAGAGGTTATCGTCCGCCAGCTCCACCGTGATGAAGTTGTCGCCGAGCCGCCGGATCTCCTGCAGCTCCTTCATCAGCCTCCGCGTCCGCACCTGGGTGCAGTGCTGTCGGTTGGCCGCCGGCGGGGGCATAACGGAGCCGCTCGTCGCTTTGCTGCCTGCCGTTTGCTGCTTCTCCTTCGTGTCCTTGCTCGGTTTGTCCTGCTTGACGGCTGGCTTGTCCTTGCCGGACACGTCGAAGCGCCTGGCTTTGATTTCGGGCGTGCTGAGGATGTTGTTGGTCTCGTTGCTGGTGTTGCAGTGCTTCGTGTTGTTGTTTTTCTGGTTGCCTTTAGTCCCTTTCAGTGAGCCCTGGTGGTGGTGATGCTTTGGGTCCTCCGTGTCTCGGTCGTGCAGACGAATGAGCCCAATTTTTCGCAAGAGAGTCGCCATTTGTGATGCTTCGCCTTTTGAGGTGGGTGTAATGGAGCTCGCAAGATAAAACGCCCGTCCTCAATGCATCATTTCCCCGCGCGAGTGCACTGAAACACAAGAGCGCTCATTTAATACGCATTCCCACTCCTGTAATTCCCTGTGAGGCACAGACGCGGCGGCTGCTGCTGCAAAAGAGGCACGATAATAACGCTGCTCGAGATCAACCGATAATCTGGCGCGCGCACACAGGAATAGCGGAGCGGAGCACCTCAGGTCGGTTGGCTTCCGCTGTACCTGGACGGAATGAGTAATCAAGGGTCCAGCACGAGTTATTTTTTCTTCACACCAGTATTCCGACAAGTCCCTCCCTTGACCTGATCACTGTTTGCTGGAGTTGCCACAGCTATGTGATTGACATCTACACTGTCCAATCACAGGCCGGCGGTGGCTGTGAGGAGCTCACACTAGCCAATCCTGCCCTAGGAGGCGGGGCTTGTCTAAATACTGGTGGATAAAATAAATAACGCTTCGCTCTAAATCTGTATTAACGATTAGTTATTAGTGTTTAATGTGATTACAACTTTTACCCTGTTATAAGAAATTGCAAATTTGGCATATTGTCCATTTGTTTATCATATATATATATATATATATATATATATATATATATATATATATGTGTGTATATATATATATATATATATATATATTTTTTTTTTTTTATATATATATTTTTTTTTTTTTTTTTTTACATACACTACCAGTCAAAAGTTTTTTTTTTTTTTATGTTTTTAAAGTAGTCTCTTCTGCTCACCGAGCCTGCATTTATTTGAGAAAAAACAGTAAAAATGTTAAATATTTTTATTTAAAATAACCGATGTCTATTTGAATATATTAAAACATTTATTGCTGTGATTTCAAAGCTGAATTTTCAGCATCATTACTCCAGTCACATCCTTCAGAAATCATTGTAATATTCTGATTTGCTGCTCAAAAACATTTATTATTATTATTGTCGTTGTTGTTGTTATGAGCAGAAGAGACTTCTTTAAAATATTTTAAAAACAACTTTTGACTGGTAGTGTACATGTAATTTCAGTGTAAAACTCCACTCCTCTTGTATTTTAGTTAGTTTCGATCCTTGCTTTACATCTTTGTCGATCAGGAAAAATCCCAGAAACAATATTTGGTATCATTTGTTTGTCTCTCTATGTTTTTTTTTCTATATTCGCTGTAACATAATATGTCAGATGCCGTCGGCATTAATAAAAAACAATAAATAAATAATGAGTCTTTGCCCTAATGTTTGGGGGGAAGGGGATCGAGCTTCTCAGATGGCAATGAATACGATCAATACACCCACTTCTCTTAAACCTCGTACTGAAAAAGGTGAGTTCACATGAATATGAAATAAATATTATAATATAACAGTATAAAATCGTTTGTGTTTGAACGAACCATGTTACTAGCCATCAGCCAATGCATTATATGTTACTTTGAATTATATTTTAATGTAATATAGCCAAACTGATCGATGAAATCGTTTCAGAGCAATCCAAATTATCCCACAGGAACGTTTTCCAACAGTGCCTTTGCAGCAATTCGAAACGCTTTACAGCACAACGAAGGATAACGTTACCAGGGTAACAGTCCATTCTCGCACGCCATTGGATGAAACGCAGCCGGAAAGCAGTTTGCTGTCATGGAAGCTGCGTTGCGTGAACAGATGTCTGTCTTTTGTTAATGATTTTATACTTTTACCCCGATTAAATCAAGCGTACACTTATATTTATGCTAAATACAGCACGTCATGGCCGAGAAGTTTGATAATCTCGAAGAACATCTCGAGAAATTCGTCGAAAACATACGACAGCTTGGAATTATTGTCAGCGATTTCCAGCCGAGCAGTCAAACAGGACTCAATCAGAAACTGTGAGTTGTAGTTCTGCTCGTTTTAACACGAATCTGTTGGTTTAAACAAACAATATCCAGAAAATAATGGCGATTTTGAACTTTAGGCTTTCTTGGCTTGTTATACGTAGTTTAGCCTCGTTCAGTCACGAGTGAAGCCTGAGAAATGACGAGGTTGTTTATTTCCTCAGGAACTTTATGATCACAGGACTGCAGGACATTGAGAAATGCCGACAGCAGCTTCATGATATCAACGTACCCTTGGAAGTGTTCGAGTGAGTAATACATTACATAACAGAGATGCGTAATAAATATTTCTAGCTGCACAAACATCTTGAATAATTAATGTAAATGGATTTTGTCCACTCACGGTAGTCACATGACAAACGTTTAGAAAACGTTTCGTGTTCTATATCAAATTACCCTCCTTTTACTCTCATTTAGACTCTGTTTAGATTCTAAGTACCAATTTAATTGTTACATTCAAGAAATGTGAGATGTCACATCTGTGTAAAAACATAAATTGCTATTATTGATTATTGATGTTTTGCACAGATATATTGATCAGGGTCGTAACCCTCAACTCTACACCAAGGAGTGCTTAGAAAGAGCTTTGGCTAAAAATGAGCAGGTCAAAGGAAAGATTGACACCTTGACTGTAAGTATTGGTTTAGCGTTTGTATTCGGACTACAGTTTTACCATCATTACCATTTGGGAGTGCTAGCAGATTATTTGTTACAAATAGACATTTTATATATATATATATATATATATATATATATATATATATATATATATATATATATAAAATTGGGTAAGATTCTACCCGTCCTGCTTATAGAGAGTTTGCACTTATGTCACGATTTGGTCAGTTACCCGGATGCGTGGCCATATTGGCGATACTCTGATGTAAACAATAGCATTGATTGCATGATTAATGTATTACTGAATATGTTGTTCTGATATTTTATGCTGTCTAAACCACTGAAAAATTGTGTGGAAGCTGCTAAGTCAAATAGAAAAGGACTTACGCCGGTTTCACACTGCACGCGTAAGCAGGTCGTAAGCAGCGCGTATTTTTTTCGGCGCCCATGTTAACGAATGAGAGCATTCACACCGCCCGCAGTGGCGGTGCGGCAGCGCGTAGCAGGAAGCAGAGCAGAAGCGTCAGTGCAGCGATCGTTTCGGCCCCGAGTCTATTTTTGCTGCGCCGCTTACGCTCACTTTCAGTGGCAATGTATTGATTATGGCTGAAATACACAGGAAAAAGTAGCTGTTTTACCCCAAAAAGTACATTGATGATATCTACCGTGTTGTAAACACAGTATTATGTAATTAACAAGATAAAAAATATTTTTTTTCCTGAACTTCCAAAACAAGTTTAATTAATTTATACTGTTTTTTTTTCTGACGTTACTGATTAATTGTAATTATTATATTAGCCTATATATATATAGCCTATATTTATTATTACAACTACATGTTGCCATAAGAACAGGTATCATGATGTCACTTGTAAACAAACGCACGTGTCACAGGCGGGTAGTTTTCAGAGTGCAACTGCCAAGAAGACCATCATGGACGATGCTCGTCTCATCGTAGTTAATAACATATATAGCGCGATTGCCCTTCTTCTGTCAACTCTTACTACATGCAAAACAAAGTCAACAAAAACACAGATGAAACCTAAGTTTAAAAAAAAAATTAGCAATAAAATAAGCTTCTTGACCTCAATTACATGGAAATAAGGCAATGGCAACTAACCATATAGCGAGGTCTGTACAAAATACGCGGTTCAGGTGCGCGCTGCAAACACTGGCGGTGTGAATGCACGCTGCTTCTTCTCTGCTTACGTGCTGCACACGCGCTGCTTACGCGTGCAGTGTGAAACTGGTGTTAGTAAGCAGATAAGGCTGCAATATTTTGACAAACTAAAGTTAATAGGTGGTAAAGATACGTATGAGCAGTATTAATTAAGATATCAGCCTAATATTTCGCCTACCTGACCGGAAATGATAAGAAGAAACACAGATGTTGTCAAGATTCTTGCTCTGAAATTCCTGGTTCAGTTTGGTCAACCACAAACGCCTTTTGTTCCTCAGACAGTTTTTTTGCACTGTTATAACTTTTGGCAGTCTTTAGTACTCTAAATGTTTTTCCTGGTCCGGCTGATTAGCACAGCCCAAAGCATGACAATAATTGATCATTTTCAGCAGCAATAATCAACAAAATAAACAAATTTTGTTCGGTTCAGTGGCCATATGGCCGCCGGATGACGCATCATGAACACACTCAATAGTTTCATTATTATATGACTATAATAATTCTTGACCTAAACAGGCCTTCTTTTCATGTTCTTTTTTTTAGTGATATCGGAATAAAGATACACCACTGCCACAGAGCTTGTGAATTAAAAATAGACTATTTCCTTGGAAATCTAATAATATGTGTGTGTATTAAAGAAGGCTCTATTGCTTTATACATTTCTGTTGTGGATGGATGATTTCCTGGTATGTTGTGAATAACACAAACAAATCAAACATTTTTGCGGTTTCTTTTTTTTTCTCCAGAAATTCAAAAGCCTTCTCATTTCTGAGCTGGGGAAGGTTTTTCCTGAAGAAATGGCTAAATATAAGGCCATTCATGGAGATGACCCTCCTTCATGAGTTACCAGTGCCATAACACTTCAAACACAAGATGTACATATGTTGATATTAATATAACATGTTTTTTATGGTTCAAATCATCAGTCAAATATGCAACTTTTTACAGCTTTTTCATCTTTGTATTTGCCTTTGTAATTCATAAGATTATGGATTGACAACTGAGGGATATTTTGGGACATCCTTGAAACAGTGCAAAGCTTTTGTCCTCATGCATTGTAATTTTCGCAGCATAATTTTTATTTTTTCTGTTGAATAAATGATTATTTTGTGTAATGACAACCACCAGTCTCTGTTTCTGATATTAATGTGTAAAGTGTCAGTAAGTTGTTTATACAGCCTTTCTCTGGTGTTTTTTGGTTGCATTGGCTGTAGTGGCCCTAAGGTACTTCCTGCCATGCCCTCTTTCGCCCTGCCTTGTAATCTCACACTATTTGTCTGGTGCCGTGGTGATGGAATTGATTCGTAAGTGCCCTCTTTTAACCACATGAAATTATTCAAGATGAGGCCTGCAGATGAACTTAAAACTGACAATGAGACTTTACCCTAGATGACAATTTAAGGATTATAAACTCATGAGGCGTTCTTCATGAATGTCTTTCTGAACTGTGAAAGATAGGTCATTAGCAAAAGTAAGGCTTTTTACTTGGGTAAGAAAGACTAGAGATTTTTAATATTTGTGTCTGAAATGTCTTTTGTCCAGTCATTGGGGGGTTTTGTAATCTTTTGTGAGGCTTTAAGTCATTTAAGACTGGTCAAACTTTGAACATCTGCTGTATTATTAGTAATTTCTCTTCACAGAAGGAATCTTACAAGACTTTTAGCCAAAGTTTGGTTTGGAATACTAGTGTACTGCATATTGCACTGCCTGTTAAAAAAAAAAAAAAACTATGGGAAGTTTAGAATGCAATGACAGACATAGTATGCCACATTGCAGCTGTAGTCTGCTACGTTGTTGTTGCATGATGTTTAATTTTGTGAAAGTGCAATTTTTGTCTTTGAAAAACATTTTGTATTTTGCAGTCCAGTTTTCTTCTAGGTGTATTAGTCAGGTTACGTAGTGAGTCAAGAACATGTTCATATTGCTTCCGGTAGACACAAAATAGGCAGAGAGATAGCTTGGTAAAAAAACATGTGCGGAACAAGATCATCAAAGAAGAGAATCGTCTCTCTTAATTCTCCAATACTTATTCAATTTCTGAGCCGCCCGCTTTCTTAGAGCTCATCTTTTGTAAGCAGCCAAACAGAAAGGCTGTAGTAGGAGGAGAGATGTTGAAGTGGTACACAAAGAGATACTTACAATGAACACAATTTCCTTTTTGCTTTCTCAGGTACGTGTTTAAGCGGTGGTGTGCATGTTTTCTCATGCATGGCATCCTGCAGGCTTTGTTCAGAGCCTTGATGTTTTTGTGGGCGAATAGTGAACTCATCTTGTGACTCATGAGATGAATCATGGTATTTCTATAGTATGACCTTCATTTCACCAAACACCTCTTCCACCTCTTCTCACTGAGAATCAGTGATGCAGACTCGATCCTAATGAAATATCTATCCATCTATCTATCCATCTATCTATCTATCATCTATCCATCCATCTGTCGTTCTGTCTATCTATCGTTATATCTATCGTTATATCATTCTATCTATCGTTCTGTCTGTCCGTCTGTCCATCCATCCATCCATCCATCCATCCATCCATCCATCCATCTATCGTTCTGTCATTTGTCCTTTTGATTACTGTCTTTTTTGTCTGTCTATCTATCTATCTATCTATCTATCTATCTATCTATCTATCTATCTATCTATCTATCTATCTGTCCTTCTGTCCTTCTATCTTTCTGTCTGTCCGTCTGTCCATCCATCCATCCATCTGTCTATAGTTCTGTCATTCTATATCATTCTATCATTCTGTCTATCAATCTGTCATTTGTCCTTTTGATTACTGTCTACATCTATCTATCTATCTATCTATCTATCTATCTATCTATCTATCTATCTATCTATCTATCTGTCTATCTATCGTTCTATCTATATATCTATCTTTCATCTGTCTATCATTTGTCTATCTATCCTTCCATTCGTTCATCCGTCATCTATCTGTCTGTCCATCCATCTGTCCGTTTATCTGTCCATCTGTCCATCCATCCATCCATCCCATCCATCCATCCATCTATCTATATTTCTGTCGTTATCTATCTATCGCTCTATCTATCTATCTGTCTATTTATCCTTCCGTCCGTCCATCTGTCCATCTGTCTGTCTGTTCGTCCATCCATCTGTCCATCTGTCCGTCCATCCATCCATCCATCCGTCTATCTATAGTTCTGTTGTTATCTATCTATCTATCTATCTATTGTTCTATCTATCGTTCTATCTATCATTCTGTCGTTCTATATCTATCTATATATCTATCATTTGTCTATCTATCCTTCCATTCGTTCGTCCGTCCATCTATCTGTCTGTCCATCCATCTGTCGGTTTATCTGTCCATCTGTCCATCCATCCATCCATCCATCTATCTATATTTCTGTCGTTATCTATCTATCTATCTATCTATCTATCTATCTATCTATCGTTCTATCGTTCTATCGTTCTATTTGTCTGTCCATCTGTCTATCCGTTCTGTCGTTCTATATCTGTCTATCTATCTATCTATCTATTGTCCGTTCTATCGTTCGTTCCATTTATCTGTTGTTCTATCATTCTATTCTATCATTCTTTTCTATCGTTCTATCATTCTATCTATTGTCCTGTCATTTGTCCTTTTGATCACTGTCATTCTTTCTTTTTTCATTCTTTTGTTTTTCTTTCTCATTCTTTCTATCTATCATTCTGTCATTCTATCATTCTGTTATTCTATCATTCTGTTATTCTGTCGATACAAAATGTACTATGATTTACTGCCATTGTATCATTAAGAAAAACTTCTCTGAGAAAAAATATCAGTTTCAACAAATGACATTTAACAGCAGTAAATTGTAGTATTAAATGTACTTCTACTATTTCTATATAATATGTTTGTAATATAGTAATGTTAATATTATTATATTTAATATATTAGTGATTATATTTTGATGTGAGGTGTCTTTCAGTGTCGGTTTCTTTCATATTTATTGTCTTCCAGGTAAAAATCATGAATCACCAGAAAAGTATGTTGTTGGGTAATAATACTGATACTTGTTTTAGAAAACCCACATTTGTTGCTCTGTTGGCTCTTTCTTAGTGTGACATCAGGAAGCAAAATTACTTTGTTTACATACCAATGAACCAGATAAACAAGAATTGCTCTCCACAAATGCATGTTTAAAGCTCTATTAGAAGTGTAACCCACATCAAATATGTTCCTTTGATCCTCATTTGGCATGTGATGCCAACACAAGCAAGTCAGTATCACGTGCACACAGCTTTCTTAGTTAGCTGGCGACCCACTGCTGCCTTTGATAATGTTATCATAATGGCTTTGCAATGCAAATGAAAGGTGCTTCAGACAGACTGTGATTGCAGTTGTGCGTGCAATCCTGAAGAGCTCCGGACAGTTTGATCATTTTTTTTTTCTTGATTTAACACTTTCCAGATGAAGGAGAGTGCTGGCTCTATTTCAGAGACAATCACCCCCTTCTGTGAAGGTCATGAGGAAGTCAAACCCTTCAGCCTTCTGTTGCAGTAGTCACCATGGCGACGTACCCCGCCTTCCGCCGACGAAGACAAAAGCCACCGTATAGGGGGACGAGAAAAGAGGGGCATGTGTCGGAAGAGGAACCGATGCATATTCAGCAGACACACACATATGTTCTGAGCAAACCGCTCATCCCATGTGTGTTTAAGTTTGTCATTCATTTTTTTGCCCTTTAGGGCCAAAGGTTGCAATAGCTCTGAATTAGCTGAAATGGATCAGGTTTAGCGTGCATGCAGGCGTGCATGCTAATGTCAAAGCAGCTGTAGCATGGTGGTACTTCAGGGTAAATTTAACATGACTTTGACTCACTTCAAATGTAAGTTCTCTACAGGAAGGAAGTTTCCGCTGTGGTTGTTCAGCTTTTATGTGTTATACGGACTGGTCAGCATGTACAGCCGTGGACTCATTTGGAGGTAGAAAGTGTAGCCTTGAGGGCTGCTGAGAGAAAGGGCAAGGCTGTAGATCTCTCTGGTCTCCATGGAGATGGACGTCTTGCTCTCTCAATCCTTTCCTCATTAAAACGCGGCAAGGCACAAAGCCACGGATGATCATGTGATCCTGTATCTCGCCCTTTCTCTGGTGAAAGCCAATCCTTGAGTTGCAAAATAGATTACCCATGTTAGTGGTTACTTGAATGGAATAGTTCACACTAATATAAATGCTGCCATTATATACTCATCGTCATGTTGTTTCAAACCCAGTTTGCTGTTGCTTTGTAGAATGCAAAAGGAGAATATTAACGGTCTTCATGCAGCTCCTTTCCACATGAAGATTTTGCAAAAAATCTAATTTTGTTATGTTAAAATTTAGATTAATCAGTATTAGGGCTACTAAAGGGATTCAGTGAGTGATTTTCTGTCTTTCTTTGTTGCTTGATTAACATCAAAGCCAGGACAATAGCAACTAAATTAGGCTGCTGTCCCTTTAAACCCGAATGCACGGATGCAATGTACTGACACACATCAGATATTCTAACTGTGTTTACGTGAATACTCGTCAAAACGGACAATTTGACATCATTTGTATTGTGTGTTTGTCCGTTCACGAGATGCAAAAGAGTGCTTGTGCGCTGTTTGAGAGGCGCTGCTTCGGTGTCTGCACTCAGAAGACTGGACCGAAGTGACTTCTCTTTTGCGTCGTCAAATTTATCTGCAAGATTGATCTTACTTACTCCCAGATATTGACATTTTTTAACGTTTTATGAAGCTGCGTTCACACTAGCAGTGACTTCTGTTACTAGTGCGTGTTCTCACTACTGGTTGCCTTGACAGCGAATCAGGTTTCTTGCCGCTAAATACAAACATTTTGGAGGCAAAAGGCTAAATATAATATTTCAGGATTTCTCTCCATATAATGGATATGTATGGTGCCCTATGGTGCCAAAAATGCAGTTGGCTCTAAATGACCCCAGCCAAGGAAGAAGGGTCTTATCATTTGAAATGAATGAAAGTCATTTTTGAAACAAACTGACAATTTATATACTTTTAACCTCAAATGCTCATCTTGTCTCTGCAAAAATTGAATGTTAAAATATAGAGGGTGGGGCTTGATTTGAGCACACCTCCTATTTACATTTACATTTTACATTTATTAATTTAGCAGACACTTTCATTCAAACCAATTTATGAATGAGGAATACAACAAGCTATTAATCTTAGAAGGATAGTTCACCTAAAAATGAAAATTACCCCATGATTTGCTCACCCTCAAGCCATCTTAGGTGTATATGGCTTTCCTCTTTCCGATGAGTACAATCTGAATTATAATTTCTTACAAAAACACATTGATTCTCTTCAGAAGACTTTATTATCCCCCCTAAAGCTATGTGGAGCACTTGTCTGATGGATAGATACACTTTTTTGGGATTCAAAATCTCAACAGCCATTCACTGCCATTATAAAGCTGGGAAGAGCCAGGACGTTTTAAATGTAACTCCATTGTATTTGTCTGAAAGAAGAAAGGGTGTAATTTTCATTTTTGGGTGAACTATCCCTTTTAAGAGGCAATAAATCAAGGATTGTTAGGTTTCAGACTTTGTCCAGTTTTCAGGTATTTACTGAAAATATTTTTTTAATAAATATTTTTAAGATTATATAAAAACAAACATTTTTTTTTATGTGGATTAACATGCACAAATTATTGGTTCACCACAAGACTGGTAATGTGCGTTAGTAAATTTAAATAGGTTTAATTTTAATTCCATTATAACTTTAATAACTTTACAACAACGAGTAAACAATGACAGAATTTTCATTCGTAGGTAAACTGTTCCTTTAAGACATTAAAGTGAGGCGGCTTGTTTTTAGAAACCTCCTTTCCTTTTCCAAGAAGGAGAGAGGCTTTCAGTTGCTCATCCTGCAGCATTCATTTGAATATCACAGGCCCGCTGGGATTCAAACCTAATTTCTTCCCTTCCTCACTGTCTATCTTCCCTCAGCCCCAGGGCTTCTTATTTAATATACAATCAGCATGATTTCCTGACAAGCATCTTGCGCATTGCACAGGGCCAGAGCACAGAGGCTTACGCTGCTCTTTGAGTTCCCACAGGCTTAATTAGCGCTGTTTGTTGACAGCTTTCAGGTTTCCACCACTGTCCTCCTGTAGGAGTAATAATGGTGTCATGTTGGTTGCTGCACCAGTGTAAAATCTATCAGTGCCCATCCCTGTTTCACACAGGTACTTAGAGATGAGTGATGTTAGCAGCTGGATAATTAATATGGGGTCTACTGTTTGTATGCTTGTTTTCGGTCGAGCGGCTCTGCTGGGGTTGTGTAGTATTCTCACACCTCCTAATGCGATCCACACAAGTGTGATATCATATACAGTACAAACAGATAGGCGCTGTCCTGACTCGTTTTCTTCTCAAGGGATGATTTGATGTCTAATTAATGGTGAAAATTATAAAGATTTAAAGGGAGTGCAAGGTCATATGATTTAGTATGTGTATGTACTTGTAGGAAAATTGCATTCAAAAATGAAAATTCTGTAATATGTGTTGTTCCAAATTTATATCACTTTGTGTGTATGTGGAACACAAAAGGAGATGTTTTGAAGAATGTTCACGCTGCTCTTTTAACTACAGTGAGGAAAATTAATTTGGATTTATACTGTATTTATTTCTACCCAAAGTTGCGGATTTACCTTATGCACAAAATTGGAATATCACATAAAACATTTGTGAATAAAGCACCATTTCTATCCAGCGAATCAAGGAGAACAAAATTGTCACTTCCTGATAAACCGGTACTAAATATCATCAAGAAAAGTAGGAGAAGCAGCTGGATATAATTTTCATTTATAATAAATTACTTGCACTTCAGAACAAGCAGATGAAACACAATAAATGTGGTCTTTGCTTTCGGAGGTGGATGCCTGCTGTTTGGGAACACAGTTGTGCGAGACAGTTCTGCGAGGCAATTATACAGAAATACTTTGATGACAGACTTTGCTTGGGCATTTAGAAAAGACCATAACATTTCAGATGCTGTGCAACAAGATCCGTCCACTGGTTAGTCAGGTTATGACGTCCCATAGTGCAGTCACGTGACTTTTTTTGATGCTCATAAAGGAATTTATTCGCTAAATGCGTTTCTATCTCCCATTATTCACATAAACTCTTTTTTGCACAGGTCAAAAGCCACCTCAAGTAAGTGTGAAAGCTTTTTTGCAAATTAAGGAATTTTGGACTTGGCATTTCTGAGTTGTGCTTTCTGAGTTGTGTTGCGGTAAAAATGCTATTTGACGTCATCTAAATAGTAGAAATAGTCCAAAATATGTCTAAAATTATGTTGATTTTATAAGTAACATAAATCTTTCATGGGTTTTCTAGTGCATATTTCAGTAAGAGACATAATTTATGTTATATTAAGCCACAAGTCTTATTACCCAGGGTTTCTTTTAAAAATACACCATAAAATGTTCATGTTCATTACACAGAGCTAGTACTTAAATGGGTCATCGAATGCAAAGTTCACTTTTACATGTTGTTTGAACATTAATGTGTGTTGGCAGTATATATACAAATCTACCCTATAATGATAAAAATCCATGCAGTGGTTTTAATCTGTAAAAATAATATCCCCTTTTTCAAATCGAGCCATTCTCAGTTGCCTGTCACTGTGGCGTCACACCCACAGAGGCCGCTCCCACGATAGTTGATTGACATGAGTGTCTTATTTCAGATCAGCTGTAACAGTCCAACCTCCATTGTTTTGATGCTGGAGCAGGGATGTAAATTAGACAAGAATATCTCAGATTGAGCGATTGAGGTGTTGTGTTGCTGGATGTAATAATGAACATAGTGGTTGTCATTTACTCCAGACATCTGAGCAGCTGAAGATGCAGTGGATTACACTTGTTTGTGAAGAGAATGCGCCTCCCGATCTTCATAAATGCGTCTATGTTCGCGCAAATCACCTACAGCAGAAGTGAGTATAAGGTTTTTTTTTTTATAATCCTCTGCAATCACCTTCCCTAATAACGTGCTAGTTAGCAAGTTTCGCAGCTAAACACACTAAATGAGGCTAAAGTAAACAATCTCTCAGAGGAGCAGAGAGAAGAGTAGAGAGGGGCGGGGTGAGCAAAGCTCATTTGCATTTAAAGGAACAGTCCCTCAGAATGGGATGATTTTTGCAGAGCTCATTTTGACATGGTAAAAAAGGGAGTTGTTTTACAAAACCATTGAGAATTTTTAACCAAAGTATATACTTTTCATTAAGACCCTAAAGAATCATATCAACTTGTGGAAAATGGCCATCCGATGACCCCTTTAAGGTAACCCCTTAGTATAGGGACCTATTCTCACTATTAACTAGTTGCTTATTAGCATGCATATTCCTAGCATATTGGCTGTTTATTAGTACTTATAAAGCACATATTCTGCATGACCTTATTCTATATCCCTAATCCCACTCAATACCTAAACTTAACAACTACCTTACTAACTATTGAAGGAGAACTCCACTTTCAGAACAACAATTTACTAATAATTTACTATAAAGTATAGTATATATATACTTTATAGTATATTATATAGTTTAAATGCAGCTTCAAAGGGCTCTAAACGATCCCAGCCGAGGAGGAAGGGTTTGTATACTTTGTATACTTTGTATACTTTTAAACCACAAAAGCTCGTGTAGGACAGGCTGTGGAATGCGCGTCCACAGGTCACGATTTGTCCATTTTGAACGAACCTTTAATGTGAGTCATTTTGAGTCGTTCGTTCATCTTATGAGGCTGTCACGTAATGCTGATTTTGCTAAAATGAACGAAATGACTCGAAAAAAGATTTGTTCATTTTGCTGAACGAGACTCAAAGGTCAGAGCCGGTGAAATGATCCGAACTGTCCATCACTACTATGAAATCACGTCTTCGAATCACAACAAGTTTATCGTCTGTTTACTCCGGCTCAGATAGGTAGAGTATGTAGAAAAACTCCATCTTATTTCCTCCTACAACTTCAGAATCGTCTGACATCGTTGTACCTTTTTGTTTGTAAACAGTGTTTGACTTACTTGCACTTTCTTAGTCTTTGCACGTTCGCTTTGTAAACACTGGGTCTGTAGTTCCATCCAACGTTCCACATGGCCTTTCGACGTGATTCAATAGTACGTGAACGCGCATCCCAGAGCCTGTGCTACACAGGCTTTTGTGCTTAAACGGTATACAATTTTTTATTTTCATAAAAAAATGACAGATCGTTTCACTAGATAAGACACTTCTTCCTTGGTTGGGATTGTTTAGAGCACTTTGAAGCTGCATTTAAACTACATTTTGGAAGTTCAAAATCGGGGCACCAATGAAGTCCATTATATGGAGAAAAATCCTGAAATGTTTTCCTCAAAAACCATAATTTCTTCACGACTGAAGACAGAAAGACATGAACATCTTCGATGACAAGGGGGTAAATTATTTGTGAATTGTTGTTCTGGAAGTGGAGTTCTCCTTTTATAAGCAGCAAATGAGGAGTTTATTGAGGCAAAACTCGGTTAATGGTTTGTTAATGGCAAGAATTGGACCTTAAAATAAAGTGTGACCGTACTTAATTATTTTGTCACACACACGTCTTATGGCCATCTTTTATTGGACTATTTTATATTCTTTTTCATAAATTGCTTTTTTTATTGCGCAAATAATCCCCATTTACTTTCATTGCATGGAAAACCATCAGGGATGTTCTGCTAGATTTCTTACATTTTTTCTTCATTAAAACAATTAAGTTTGCACTCCGAACAATATTTAAGCCTCTGATTTGATTTAGAAGTCTTCAGCAGAAGGGGTCGTAATTAGCATGCCATAAATGCCAACTGGATGCTAATTTATTTAGTGTATAACTCAGCAGTGTCGTAAGACAGACGCTTATGTGAGCAGAATGTCCCCTTTGGATCCGGAAGGACGATGCCAGACGTACATCAAGCCCCATAAAACTCTACGGAACTGCCCTGCCTTTGTCTTGCCATTTGTCCCACACTTCTGTCCCCTTTGTAGACACGTGTGTGTGTGTGTGTGTGTGTGTGTGTACCTCAATTGGAACATAAACCCCATCTACCTCTTCAACCAGGAGAGACCTAGTAGACCTGGAGGACAGTGGAGGAAGGGGACACCCATGTATTAAATGTCAATGAGTAACTGCAGACATGAATGATGCATGATTTTGGAGTGATGTCATAGAAGAACCATTTTTGGTTCCTCAAAGAAGCTTTCAGTGAACAGTTCTTAAAAGAAACATTTTAAAAAAGAACATTTTAAAAATCTAAAGAATCTTTTTCCACTAAAAATAACCTTTTGTGGAATGGAAAGGTTCTATGGAACCTTTGATGCTAATAAAGAGCCTTAATTTTTGAGGGTACCTCAAGTAATTTGCATTATTGGTGAAAGGTATGGTACTGCTTTTTTAAAAGATATCCAATGTAAGATTTTATTGATGTCAAGATGACCTAGGAAGTAGGTACCCTTGCATTTCCTACAGAAAATGAAAAAAATGTAATTCAAGAGATTTTGAATGAGGAGCAGTCGTTTGGGGGGTTGTGGCTGGCAGGGGGTCACCCATCATGATTCGGGGACCCCTGCATGAATAGAGCAGGGGGGAGGATTTGGACGCCTGAATGTCTAATAGTCTGAAACAGGCACATTGTATCCAGCTCGTGCCTCGGGATCTTTAGGTGCAGCAGATGTGAGTTATGCATGGCCATTTGAACATAATTAATCTCTGTCTCCTCTGCTCTCTGCCCCCCAGATCATCAGTACAGCCCGTCTCTGTGTCTTTGCACACTTGCACACGTGTCCCACAGGGAGGATGTGCAGGGGGGCAACCTCAGTTTAATTCTGCACAGATCTGAATGTCATCAAGTCTTTATGGCTTCAGCTGGAAGGGAGGAGGGAGCATGAATCTCTTGTTGTTTCTTTTGCTCCTAAAAACAGCAAAAGCAGGGCAATAAGCACCAAAGATATTGATGGGGGACAGGTTTTGATCTTTGATTTGTTCCTTGCAAAGATTTTTCAGTGATTTTAGGAATGCATGGTAGTAAAATTCTGACTGATGCTGATGATTTTTGTGTTATTGGCGATAACTGATAAATGACTGCTGTTAAAAATAGATAGTGGTTTGTGTAAATAACAAATAAAGTACTAAATTCACTAGTTTTAAATATAGCAATTGAACTTAGGCATCATTATAATGTAAAGTATGCAAAATGGTTATTCATTTTGATTTGATTTGATGAAGATTACATTTAAGAGTGTTAAAGAAATTGTTTAAAAGTCAGAATTGCACGTTTATATAATTTTCAAAAGATCAGAATTGTGAGTATATATCTTGCAATTCTGACCTTATTTCTCAGAATTGCAAGATATGAACTTACAATTCTGACTTTTTTCTCACAATTTTGAGAAAAGAATTGCTAGAAAAAAAGTCAGAATTGCGAGTTTCTATCACAATTCTGAGAAAAAAGTCAGAATTGTGAGTTATCTTGTGATTCTGACTTTATTTCTCAGAATTACAAGATATACTCTTACAATTCTGACTTTTTCTCTCAAAATTGTGAGAAAAAAGTCAGAATTGCACGTTTATATCATAATTCTGAGAAAAAGATCAGAATTGTGAGTTTATATCTTACATTTCTGACCTTATTTCTCAGAATTGCAAGATATGAACTTACAATTCTGACTTTTTTCTCACCATTTTGAGAAGAGAATTGCGAGGAAAAAAGTCAATTTGCGAGTTTATATTACAATTCTGAGAAAAAAGTCAGAATTGTGAGTTAATATCTTGTGATTCTGACTTTATTTCCGAGAACTGCGCGATATACACTTAAAATTCTACCCTTTTCTCTTAAAATTGTGAGAAGAAAGTCAGACCAGCGAGTTTATATCACAATTCTGAGAAAAAGGTCATTTATAGGAATTTGAAAAAGGAGTTTATATCTCGCAATTCTGACTTTAGTTCTAGGAATTGCGACTTTATTTTATTCTGACTGTTTTCTCACAATTTTGAGAGAAAAAGGTCAGAATTGTACATTTATATCATAATTCTAAGAAAAAAAAAATCAGAATTGTGAGTTTATATCTTGCAATTCTGACTTCATTATTTCTAAGAATTGCAAGATATACAATTACAATTCTGAATTTTTCTCTTGAAAATTGTGAGAAAGAAGTCAGAATTGCGAGGTTATATCACAATTCTGAGAAAAAGTCAGAATTGTGAGTTTATATCTTGCAATTCTGATTTCATTTACAATTGTTGTCTAATGTCTAGTAATATGGGAGAACAACTGGGTTATAATCTCTAATTTTTATATTAAGTCTTAAATACAGTTTTTTATTGAATGATGCTGGGGATTTCAGACTTTTTTTTTAAATTGTAAACAGAAATTCCTGTTACTATGCCCACATGCACGACTCAAACCCACATCTCTTCAACTCAAGGACCAGTGGTCACAGTTGCCTACACTCATGTAGGTGTGCAGTAAGATGTCCTAATTTAAATCCTACTCAACGACAGATCCATATTACAAACGCATTGTGCTTTTACACTTTGTAGTGATCCTCTCCATTCATTTTGAGCCTATACTGTGTATGGATTAAAATAAGAAATTAATTTCTCCTTCCATTGTTCCAAAATTCCCTCCTATTATGAAACTATCTTGTTATTTTCTTTCTTCTAATCAGTAGTAGCCTCTCTAGCTTTAATTTTCTATCCCCCTCTGATCCTGGGATTTAATCCTCATTGCCAGTTTTCTATAAAATTCCCTTGTTCAAGGTTTGCCTTCCAAGTTGCTAATTGCTTTGCAAGATAACTATAGCCATGGCTCTGCTGATAAGTATTGATTCAGTTCTCAGACACGATTTCACCATCAATCTTATACTTATTCTGGGCAGGATTTTGCCCAGTGGGCTGATAGACCTACATCTCCAGTGGTGCATTATTGGTTGTGCTTCCGTTGTTTGCCAAATGTATCATGGCATGTGGGATTCCTCCCATCTTGTCTGTGTGAGGAATATACAATGAACAGACTTGAGACTTCCAGTTCAGAAGAGGATAAAACGAAAAGGTGTTCAAAAAATGTACCAAATGTTGAATCCTGATATGAAATGCTCTTATGAAAGGTCAATTGGATAGCTCTTTAAATGCTAGTGCGTGAAGGTTGCATCCAAATCTGCATACTGTCCATCACAGTATGTGAGATTAGGATTATCTCAAATCCTAGTATTTTAAAAATATTATGGCAAAGAGTTCAGCTAGTGTAGCATTTTTTAGTAGATTTTTGAAGTGTCTAATATCACCAAGAATCCTTTGCGCTTTGGAAAAGAAAAGCATTTGTGACGGTTATCTTTTGACATTTTGTAGGCCAACCCAGAAATTAGCATCACCCTGGTTCTCTCGACAAAAACCCAGTAAGTTATTTCCACTGGCTTTTAAACTGTTGTAGGTAATTGACCAGCATGTTTATTATTCTTACATGTGTTTTTCTGAATTTTGAAGTTTAAAGACAAGTAGCAGAAGTGAAAAGCTAAATATGTCTTTAAATGAACAAAGTCACCTGACTTCATCATAACCACCACTTTCAACATCTCTTACAGTCTTTTTTTTACATTTTCCATGAAAGTTTGTGTTTGAATAGTTTGCAAGTGTGCAATGATAAACACAATATGACTGTAAAAGCAGAGTAAAAAAAAAAAAAAAAATTGTAGACAAACTTTAAATTGGCTTGAAAAAGCCTAAAAAGTTGGAAGTAGTTTTAAAAGCTTGGAGTTTGATTTGGAGTTTGTTTTAATGTAGTAGTTTTAAAATCCAGCTAGACAGATAAATAGATGATTTAGCATGTTACTAGCATGTTTAAAGGGGTCATCAGATGCCCATTTTCCACAGGTTGATATGATTCTTTAGGGTCTTAATGAAAAGTCTATAATATACTAACAATTCTCAATGGTAGTGTAAAACAACACCCTTTTTACCTTGTCAAAATGAGCTCTGCAAAAAATCATCCCATTCTGGTGGATTGTTCCTTTAAATGCAAATGAGCTCTGCTCGCCCCGCCCCTCTCTTCTCTCTGTGGTGTGAGGTGCTGCTCTGAGAGATTTAGCCACATTTAGT
Organism: Labeo rohita; assembly: GCF_022985175.1. Classification (NCBI taxonomy): domain Eukaryota; kingdom Metazoa; phylum Chordata; class Actinopteri; order Cypriniformes; family Cyprinidae; genus Labeo; species Labeo rohita. The sequence goes on from NC_066887.1 coordinate 8,680,329, forward strand.
GCATTTAGCCACGAAACTTGCAAACTAGCACGTTATTAGGAAAGGTGATTGCAGAGATTCATAAAAGACTCTTATACTCACTTCTGCTGTAGGTGAAGCTGTGTCACGAATGATTTGCACGAATATAGATGCATTTATGTAGATCGGGAGGTGCATTTCCTTCACAAACAAAGTAACCCACTGCATCTTCAGTGGCTCAGATGTCGGGATTAAATGACGACCACTATGTTCATTATTACATCCAGCAACACAACACCTCAATCGGAGATATTCTTGTCTAACTTACATCCCTGCTCCGGCATTGAAACAATGGAGGTCGGACTGTTACAGCTGGTCTGAGGTAAGACGCTCATGTCAATCAACTATCATGGGAGCGGCCTCTGTTGGTGTGACAGGCAACACCCACAGGCATCTGAGAATGGCTCGATTTGAAAAAGGGGATATTATTTTTACAGATTAATTAAAAACCACTGCATGGATTTTTATCATTACAGGGTAGATTTGTACATACACTGTCAACACACATTAATGTTCAAACAACATGAAAAAGTGAACTTAGCATCCGATGACCCCTTTAATATATGGTTAGCATGTTGCTAGCATGATTTAGCACATTGCTTATTAGTAAAACCAGTTGCTTAAAAAAAAAAAAAAAAACTTAATCCATCTGATTTCGAAAAAAAAGCTAAAGGCTAAAGCCAGTTAATTTAGCGAAAAAAGACTAAAACCCAGCTAAAACCAGCTGATTGAGCAAACAAACAAAGAAGAAAAAAAATAGATCTGATTTAAAAAAAAAAACAAACAAAACCAGCTGATTTAAAGAAACAACTAAAAACCAGATAAAAACAGCTGATTAGAAATAAAGCTAAAACCCAGCTAAAACCAGTTCATTTTGTGAAAACCAGCTAAAAGCAGCTGCATGAGGAAAAACAGCTAAAAACCAGCAAAAAATTTGACCAGCTCATTTATCACAAAAAAAACACAAAAAATCCCCCCCCGCCAAAACCATCTTAAAACTGCTGATTTAGCAAAAAAAAAAAAAAAAAAAAAAAAAAAAAAAAAAAATAAAACCAGCTGATTTAGCAAAAAAAGCTAAAAAAAAACCCAGTTTATTTAAAAAAAAAGCCAAAAACCAACTAAAAATCTTTTACTGGTTAAAACCAGTTAAAAACTAGTTAAAACCTAAAACCAGCTGACTGAGCAAAAAAGAGCTAAAACCAGCTAATTTAACAAAAAAAAAAAAAAATAAAAAAAATTGGATTGAGAAAAAAAAAAAAAAAAAAACCTAGATAAAACCCAACAAAACCCAGCTGATTTATAAAAAAAGGGGCAAAAAAACAGCTTAAACCTGCTGATTTTTGCAAAAAATAAAGAACTAGTAAATAAAGAAATTAATAAAATTAACTAATTAAATAAATACATAAATAATATTAAATAGCTAAAATTCTGTTTCTGTTACATAAGTTTTATGATGAATTTTGTGGAATGAATTTTATGGAAATGGATTTAGCTAAGCATGCAGGGTCAAAGAGTATGAAACAAAAGGCTTGATGGTGTCAAGACATAATTGTATGACACTGAAGTATGTCACAATAGTCAGCAACACAAGTATGTGACCTGTGATGCAGTCTAATGCTATACAATCAGCTAGGCTGTTTATAGTTGCTCTATTCGTCATTCTGCAGTCAGTGATTTTTAAGCCTCTAAGAATAAAACCAATTAACTCCAGCAATGAGGATGATGCTCTTACTTGCATCCTCCAGCCAGCAGGAGGTCAATGCAACTGTACTCGCTGTTATGCAATGTTATATAACCTTTAGCCTTTGTGACTGACTAAAATAGGATTTCCTCATGAAGACCTCATCATTTTCAGCTTTCTGATTTACTGCAGTAATCCAATTAATCCCCATTAAGCTTCTTGCATGTGTGCACATCCCACTCTGTTTGCATGCAAAGTCATTTATGCATATGCCCAAAATTATGTACACACCAGATTCAATTAATGTGCTTTCAAAAAAAGAGAGAAGGAAGACTTTGACATCGGGCTGACAATCAATAAAGACGTGGACAAGCAGCATTACCAGAAGCAGCAAAACAGATTATTAAATGTAGGAGTAGAGCTTTATTCATTCTGATGTGATTTTAAATGCAGTCGATAGATGCCAGACATAAATAACTTAAAGTACTGCACTGCGGAGACCAGGTAAAGGAAGGCAATGCATCATTTTATTATTATTTTTTCCCTCTTAGAAAAGTCTGTGCTGCTAGACAGCATTTCAGAGGCCTGGGAGACTGAATGACTGTATGTTATTGAGTGAGACAGACTGAAATAACACCTGCTGGAAGCAGTGAAGCATTCTGTGCAGTCTGGAGTCATACGCCTGATAACAAAGATCCTGTCTGCACCCAGAAGCGTTAGCTTATGTAAACTGTGCATTCACTGCCCTTGTGAAACAGAAGTGCTATTAATTGTACTGATTGTGCTCGTATAGTGTACTTCAAATCTTAAAAGTAAAAGAAAAAAAGCTGTAATTGCAGATAATATGTTAATTAAATAAAAGCCCACTGAAGTGTACTTAGAGAATACTTTCATGACTGTTTCATAAGGACACTAAAAAGTGCACTGTGTACTGTCAATCTGTAAAGTACACCTTTAACAAAGCATATGTACTGTACTAGATCATAATTTTGTAACTGTAAACTGTAGTGTGCTAGTCGATATTTATATACAGTATTTAAAATTAATCAATATTAATTTATTACTACATTTTGTTCTGGTTCTCAAATCTGATTGAGATATTGTACTGGCATCGCTACAGGAATGCACTTTTTTGTTCTAGCCGGGTGTTGTTGTTTTTTTTTTCCGTTAGAGCAAGTGTCATGGCAGACGCCCAAATCCTATCTCATTTTATAAATACAACTGTTTTTGTGTCATGGAATGTAGTTTTAAGAGGTTTTCAGGCGAGAATGTACTAGTTTATTATTTATTTCATTTATTATTTATTTATTATTTAGTTCAAATATGCAGTTTGTTATTAAAGACAACATCTATTTGAAAATTTGCTTCTGCGTTTTCGGACATGAGAGCTCCGGATCGTCAACGGCCGTTCTGCACTCATGAATCCGCCCGAGAGCATTTTACCTCAGTCAGATCTTCTGGAAGTCAGATCTTCTGATGTCTTTGTAGTGGTTACACATGATATATAGTTCATCATGGGCAAATCTAACGGTCTTTGGTGTCATTAATCTATTATTTGTTCAAGAGAAGAAGATTGTTTTGGCAAAATCACGTTTATTTAGGGAAGCGCGGGGCAGAACCTAACACTTTCTGAATTTTTCAGTTTGTGTAAATCTACGTGGGGTTCAGAATATGTTTTTTTATCCACATTAATTTCACACTTTTCTAGTACAAATATGTCGCTTTGTTTCATAATTACAGTGTATACGATTTACCTCAAAAGACAGGAAGTGAAAAGTGACAACATGCCCCGTATGTGGGGTACACTGTAACATGTGAGGGGCACATTGTAAAATTTTATCTGATCGAATGAAGAAATATACACAACAAACTGAAATATTTTGTCAATAAAATTAAATGATTAACTTTTTTTCAAATAAAATAACTGTTTTTTAAGAATTAAAAAAAACAGTTTTTGAGGTTCACAATGAACACATCTCAACCATGCGTGGGACGGCTATGATCGCAAAACACAGCTATATAGTATAGTTGAAAATATAAGAGAAATACAACTTATGAAAATATTACTTATATAAGAGCTTTACTACCACTGAAAGTCGCTGTGGGTACCAGGCACTTCTCACTGTACTCCTCCTTTAGCAACACCAGAACATTTTGGATGCTTTTGGATCTGAAATTATTGACTTGGTCTCTTGAGACCAGAGTATGGATTCCCAGAAGTCTATATTTTGTATATATGGGCCTTGGAAGAGGTTAAATGAGTTTATTGTGCTTTGGCTACAGTTGGTAATTCTAGTGGTGACAACAACCATCCATGTCACTTCTGCAGGCTGCGTCGTACTCTGTGAGATAAAGTGTCACTATTTTCATAGATTTTGCTGACTCTGGGACACTTGAATGGTATTTCTCCTGCTCTTTTTCTAGCAAAGATTCACTCATCACTAAATAAAAACTTAAAGTGATGACCTGATTATTTCAAGAGCCTTGTCACATTGATTTTGAAAGTTGGTGTTACTTCTGCTATATTTTCACACTTAAAAAATTTGCCATTCCTCTTGTACCATTGTCCTCATTTTTGCTCAGAAATAAGTCACCTGGCAGTTCTCCCAAGTGGTTATATTGTTGCCAGCATTAAGTCTGAGTATGATTCAGTGGGCTATAAAACACTTTTAATTGTCAGGAAATTGCTTGTTTTTAAAAGTTTTGGTTCAATATACTTACCTGTTGATCAAAAATGGCCTTAAACCTACACTATTTTTTTTTTTTTTTTTTTTTTTTTTTTTAGTAACTTTCAGGAGGGTGTACTCATTGTTGCAGCACAACATTTTATCACTTTGATAAGAAAATCTTATTTTCCTGAATAATTTTGACATTCTTCTTTGGTAACTGATCAAGCAGGCTTGTTGGAATATTATATCTCCAAAGAACCCTGATATGTCTTCTAAGTAAAGAGCAATTGCTGAATTTGTTAAGTTTTAGAGTTGGTGTACTTATTTATGCTGTGCACTGTATATGTATTCCTCAAAATGAATAAAAACAGTAAAATGCAACTCAGAATATGATGCAAACCTGCAATAATTGAATGTTAAATAATACAAATATCCTTTTTTGTATTTAATCCCATTTTATTAACCAGTGTCTTTGCTGCTGACTTTCGATGATCTAATTCAACCATACTAATAAGCAACATTTACTCAAGATAAACTAACATTTGTTCTTTTTTTGTATTGCTGAAAAGTGTTGAACTTTCTTCTTCTGTGTTCTACTGTACAGACATGAATTTACTTTTCCTTCAACCTTAGGCTTTTGGTGTAAAAGGGCTTTTATATTTGACAAAAATAGAACGTTTTATATTAAAAACAAACAAGCAAGCCCTGCCCAGATTTAAAAAGTAACGCAAAAGTAACGTGACATTACTTTCCATAAAAAGTAACTAAGTAACGTAATTAGTTACTTTTTTAGGGAGTAACGCAATATTGTAGTGCATTACTTTTACATTAAAGGGCTAGTTCACCCAAAATGAAAATTCTGTCATTAATTACTCACCCTCATGTCATTCCAAACCCATAAGACCTTTGTTCATCTTCAGAACACAAATTAAGATATTTTGGATGAAATCTGAGACTTGTAAACAGCGCTTGATCTGTGCAGATTTCTCTTCTGATTCACTGCAGAAAGCAATATTATGGATTATGGACTCATATTTTACCTGGAAGCAATGGTTTAGGGTTAAAAACATCTCGATAGATTTGTTTATTACAAACACACAGATTTTCACTTCACAAGACTGAAGCATAAGACTTTGAAATTGATGGACTGGAGTGGTGTGGATTACTTGTGGATTATTGTGATGTTTTTTTTTTTTTTAATCTGCTGTTTGGACTCTCATTCTGACGGCACCCATTCACTGCAGAGGATCTATTGGTCAACAAGTAATGTAATGCTACGTTTCTCCAAATCTGTTCTGATGAAGGGTGAACAATTTTTTATTTGTAGGTGTACTTTTCTTTAATGTGTTACAGGAGGTCACAGTCAGTCATGTGTTGCATTATGTAAATGTGTACATGTAGTTCTGCATACATTACATTTTCTTCATCCCACTATAATAATATTTGTCCCTCCTTTGTTTGTTCTTGGAGACTGTTAATGCTTTTTTTTACATGTGCATTGAAGCTGGCCAAATTTAGATTGGTTGAAAGCGCTGACTGGACTGTAAATCCTCAGTCAGCGAATTGTCCTCTTATGAACAGTAAGGCTGAAACGAGAGAGGGAATACTGTGAAATCAACCGACCGCCTCTCTGCATTTATTCTTACTGCAACACGGCCAGACCGCCAGTCCCTCGACAATATGATCTACAGAGCTGCGGCAACATTTGTACTCTGTTTTCTGTGCTCTCAGGTTTGTGTTAATAGTTTAGTGCCCTCTGACATGCAGTGTAAAAGATTTATGCTCTGGCGTACACTGTGAAACCAAGAGAGAAGTGTAGTTTCACTGCATGAGTCATCAGATCTGTGTTGTTCACCTGACATGAAGCTTTCAGAGCACTGCTTCAGTCCAAAATAACTCCTCACCATCTACACATATTACATGACTCAGCCTGATGCTGCTGTACCAGCCACGCATGGCAGTCTTCTGCAAAATACTCACTCTTTATTTATTGGCTACAATAATCTAGTATTTTTATATAAATATACTATTTATAATTTTACAAATATAAATGTATATTTATTTATACACTCAAGTATCTATTAAATAAAAGTTACCAATACTGCAATATTTTGTACATTTATTTTAACATACTTTTTATTTATTTTGCATTTTTTATTTACCTTTATGTTTGACACAGTCAAATATCAAATATCACTACAGTATTTTTTTGTCTTTATATTAACACAAATGTGTTTATATTATAAATTTTATAAATTGACATGTATTTGTTTCAACCTGATCTCACAGCCGTTTGTGAAAAATCAAATGTAATTTACGAGGTGGCAAATTCATAGGAATTCGTACGAAGGACGACACCTAACCGCCCCTAAACGTAAACATCGTACAAAATCATATAAATGAGCTCGTACAAATTTGTGTGAATTAGCCACCTAATAAAGATAGTATTGATTTATTCACAGTCAGCTATCATGAAGTTTTTATACAATTTTCTGTATATATACATTATTAATTTAAATAAATAAAAAATAAATTTCTTCTGCAATATTATTATGTTTATTTTACTGTCATTTAATAAATTAAAATGTTTTTTTTTTTTTTTTTTAATTTTACAGTTGATTCTCAACAAATTTCTAATATCATTAACATACCATTAATTCTTATTATAAATTAAAATGTATCTATTAGTAGTATTTTTTACAGTGAACTATCAACAGGTTTCCAGTACTACAATATTTTGTATGTCTTTATTAACAAACTATTAATATGTTATTCATTTTCAAATGAATTATGAAATTATTTCAAATGAATTCAGAATTTATTTTGTTGATTTTTATTTATTATAATGTTTTTGATGATTTATTATTAAGAAAGTTGATTATTAACACGTTTTCAATGATACAATAATTTGTACATAGTTGTATGTTTATATTAACACACTGTTCATTAATTTATTTTATAAATTAAAAATGTTTAATTTATTTATATCGCAATACTATAGTAGTATAGTATTTTTATAGAAAGATGCAATTTATTAATTTTTTAAATGAATTTTTTTTATTGCATGTAGTACTTATGAACTGGTATTCTGTTATTATTATTATTATATTAAAGGAGACCTATTATGCCTCTTTTTACAATATGTAGTATAAGTCTCAGATGTCCCTAGAATGTGCCTGTAAAGTTTCAGCTCAAAATACCCCACAGATCATTTATTATATCATTTTGAAAATGCCTTTTTCACTGTTTTCTTGCATGTCTCTTTAAATGCAAATGAGCTGCTACTCTCCGCCCCCTTGTCCTGAATAGGGCTGTGCCTTTACAGCTCATACCTTAGATATTCCGTTAAAAACATATGTTTGTTTTTGTTTTGTTTTTTTTTTTAATGTCTATTGCGTTAAACCATATCAGTTTAAACTTCTGGTATATGGTTTTCTGAGCACACACATCCGAAGCACGCACAAAAAAAGTGGCTGTCACACGGCATGTGAGTACTAAACATGAGTTATCTTTTATGTCTTATTGCGCTTAAACTGTCATACACACAAGTTTAGGTTAGAACAGCTGGTTATCTCTGTGAAGGTAAACAGCTGGGAAAGAAAAGCATGTTTATATTAGACCTGTGTGGCAGCAGCATAATATACAGTAAATAAATAAATGTCTCTTCTGAGGCTGGGACTCTAAATAGTGTTCAATAGTGAAAACACAATGACGGCGCCGTGGGTGGAAACGTGCAGATTAAGGGGTGCTAATATTATAATAAGATCCCCTTCCTACATCATGAGGGAAGCGAAATCTGAGCAGCTCGTTTTTTCAGATGCTTGCAGAGAAAGGCTTGCCATTATAGCACTTAAACACAGAAAAAGTCAGATTTTCATAATATGTCCCCTTTAATTGTTTTAATCATCATCTATTATTGACCTAGAAGCCCACCTCAAAAAAAATTAAAATAAAAAAGATTCTTTTCCAACAACCTGTTGTTCAGTGGTGGGTAAATCTGAATTAAAGCTAGCAAATCAGATTGGAAAAGAATATTTTTAGCCATCTCTTCCCATTTTTGTATGTTTCAACATCCCCTTCTAAACTCTAGCTGTTAAACCAGATAGATGGCATGTGTTAAAGGATAAGCTTATAAGATACCTTCATGCAGCAGGAGCACGGAGAAAAAAATCCAAATCCCATGAAGATTTACAGAGCTTTGCATTTCATCATTGCCATGTGTGAAATCCCATTGCTTGTGCTGGTGACAGGTTGCTAACAATCTGACGGGATATCTGTGTTATACAGACTGAAAAGTCCATTGATCTTGTATTTGCGGCATGAATGGACTTCCATACTGATTCTCCTGTTGGCGTCAAGTGTTTCCTCAAGGTTACTGACGTCACTGGGCCGTTGTGCAAAGACCCATCTGAGTTTGAACAAAAGAGCTGCAAAAATGGACTTGACACATTTTTAGGCCTTTGCATTAACATTTGGAAATGCAGTTTTCTTAGAAATATATTTGTTACTGCGCATGTTAAACTGTAACCACCTCCACTATTTATCTGATTGTATCAGCAATGTATTTACTACCAGTTAAATGTTTGGAATAAGATTTATACTATAACTGCAGTTAAGGGCCAAAAGTTTACCTACACCTTTATGATTGTGAGATCCATCTTTTCACACTGAGGACAACTGAGGGGCTCATATGTAACTACTACAGAAGGTTCAAAAGCTCACTGATTCTCAAAAGAAAAAAAATCAATGCCTTAAGGGGGGTGAAAGCAAGGGGGTGAAAACTTTTGGAATCTGAAGATCAGGGTACATTTAGCTTATTTTGTCTTCTGGAAAACAGGTAAGTATCTTCTGTAGGGCAGTTCTAAATGGAAAAAAAGGTATTTAGACCAAAAAAAAAATGCACATCTTCATACTGTTCAAAAGTTTTCACCCCCTGGCTCTTAATGCATGGTTTTTCCTTCTGGAGCATCAGTGAGTGTTTGAACCTTCTGTAATAGTTGCATACGAGTCCCTCAGTTGTCCTCAGTGTGAAAAGATGGATCAGACAGTCATTGTTGGAAAAGGTTCAAATACACAAAAATACTGAAAAACCAAAGAATTTGTGGGACCTGAAGGATTTTTCTGAAGAATAAAAGGCGGTTTAACTGTTCAGGTCAAACAAGGGATTCGTTTTTATGAATTCAATTTCCATTTCAAAATTATTTTCTCGTTGACTATATTTAAATGTCTTTTATGTGAAGGTCATTACTAAATAAAAAATAACATGCATTTGAGCCGTTGTATTTTGGTGAAACAATTAACATTTTGCAGATTATGCGACCCTGTTGAAAAAAAAGCGTATTCTGGTTAGGTAGGTTTTGATGCTGGGATGCTGGTTTTAGCTGGTCCTTAGCTGGTTTATGCTGGCTCTTTGCTTGTCCTTAGCTGGTTTAAGCTGGTTGTGGACCAGCACATGACCAGCTAAGGACCAGCATAAACCAGCAAAGAACCAACATAAACCAGCATAAACCAGCTAAAACCAGCATCACAGCATTAAAACCTACCTAGCCAGCATATGCTGTTTTTTCAACAGGGAAGGTGTATGTAAACTTTTGACCTCAGCTGTATATGCTATAAGCCAGTTTCAACGGGTGTGATCAAACCTGGATTTAAAAGCTAATTTTATGAGCCTCGTATTTAACCACAAGACTCACACACACACACACTATACTCACACAAACTGTTTCACTGTTAGCCTAAGCTAAGCAGATCATCCAGGCTTATACGGGTCAAAATAACTGCTGTTAAAAAGGGACAAGCGCAACATTGTGTGACCGCCAGACAGCGATAAGGAAAGGATGAACAGGTTTTTAGGGGAGCTGATGACAGATACTCAAGCTAAAGACCGCAGCTGCTGATCAACTGCAGAAATGCTAGAGCGCTAAGTACGCATGGCCTGCTTTGTGTCAATGTTTACATTCTGAAGCGTGCAGTTGACTGATCTAATTGTCCGTGATCGCTTTAACAACATTGAAATAAGCCTCAGTGACAGTGGCGGTCTGTTGTGTCTAGTGTGTTTTAACTTAAGCTGTTTACTGTATGAGGAGCTTTATTCTTTGCCAGAGAGAGAGAGAGAACATCCCGATAAAGATGATGTCCCCTCTGGGAAGGGTAAGTGATGGATAAGCAGGTTGTGTGGAGAACGCAATAAGTAGGTGTGTTGTGATTGGCTGTTGGGCCGGTGAGTCACAGTTGTGTGCTGTAGTGACGTAGCAAGCGAAAGATTTAGGTCTGTAACCACTGCAGATTCCAGGAAGAAGGAGAGGAGAGATTAATGCTGCTACATGAGCTGTTTGCTATGACTAGTCTAAGCTGGTTATCTGTAATCAACAGCAAACATTTCCTAGACTAGAGGCACAGAATACTGGTGTACAACTAACTGAACACTGCCTAGTATGTACACTGTAAAAAAAATATTTTTTTTTGAAGTTGTAAAAAAGAAAAAAGGATACATATTGGATAAATATTAATGTACTGAGATCATTTAAAACAACTATTTTGCATACTTTAGAGACATATAGTTGGAATTGAAATTGATGGAATTTTTGCAAAGGCAACAATGCAGGTGACATTATTAATTTCAAGAAAAATGTGCAACATAACATACTGTACACATACAGTACACACACTGTTTACAGCAGACTTGATAATGTAGTCATGTACTGTATATAGTAGTGTGACCACAGCCATATAGAATACAGAAAAGAGAATAACTGGACTTCAGGAATTGCATTTAAATCTACTGAATTTAGAAAAGGAAATGACTTCAAATCACATAATTGATGAATGTGATTCACTCAAAGTGAGTCAGAGTCCGTCAGCGTGACATCCTTACACACAAACACCTCTCTCAGCATCATGTAACTCAGCTTCTGAATGTTTCATTGACGGAAAGAGTTAAAGGGGCCATACTTAATCATTTACAGGGGAAATTAAATGAGCTCTGGGTTGGTCACCTGTAGTGCTTTGGTGACGAATATACTCGTTTGTAGGTACGACTGTCATCTCTTCCTGTGTGCGAGTGTGTAGAACCTGTAAAGGAAAGTATGGAAACCCATTTTCACCACAGGATGAAAAAATAAAAAAGGCAATTGCTTTTTATCTTTGAATATGCTTTTTTAAATTGACTTTTATTTTGATGCAATTCTGAGTTTCCATCTTGCAATTCTGACTTTTTTCCACAGAGTTCTGAGTTTACATCTCATAATTCAGTTTTTTTCACTGAATCCCAAGTTTATGTCACAATTCTGGATTTTTTCTCTGAATTCTGAGTTTACATCTCATAATTCTTATTTTTTTTCACTGAATCCCAAGTTTACACGTCACAATTCTAAATTTTTCTTCAGAATGTTTCCTCGCAATTCTGACTTTCTCTGAATTCTGAATTTACATCTCAGATTCTGAATTTTTTCCTCAGAATTCTGAGTTTACATCTCACAATTCTGAATTTTTTCATTGAATCCCAAATTTACATCTCAAAATTCTGACTTTCTCTGAATTCTTAGTTTACATCTCACAACTCTGACTTTTTCCCCCTATGAATTCTGAGTTTAAATCTCACAATTCTGAATATTTTCATAAATCCCAAGTTGACATTTTGCAAATTCTTACTTTTCCTTTTTATTGAATCCCAAGTTTACATCACAATTTTGAATTTTTTCTCTGAATTCTGAATTTACATCTCATAATTCTTAATTGTTTTCACTGAATCCCAAGTTTACATGTCACAATTCTAAATTTCTTCCTCAGAATGTTTCCTCGCAATTTTGACTTTCTCTGAATTTTGAGTTTACATCTTGCAATTCTTACTTTTTCTCTGAATTCTAAATGTACATCTCAAATTCTGATTTTTTTCCTCAGAATTCTGAGTTTACATCTCAAAATTCTGACTTTCTCTGAATTCTTACTTTACATCTCACAACTTTGACTTTCCCTGTCTGAGTTCTGAGTTTAAATCTCACAATTCTGAATATTTTCATAAATCCCAAGTTTACATCTCACAAATTCTTACTTTTTCTGAATTCTGAGTTTACTTTTCGTAATTCTGACTTTTCACTCAAAATTCTGAGTTTCCGTATTGCAATTCTTACTTTTTTCTCTGAATTTTGAGTTTATATCTCGCATTTTTTTTTAGATCAGAATTCTGAGTTTAAATCTCATAATTCAATTTTTTTTCATTGAATCCCAACTTTACATGTTGCAATTCTTTTTTTCTCTGAATTATGAGTTTACGCCTTGCAGTTTTGGCTTTCTCTGAATTCTGAGATTAAATTGCATAATTTGAATTTTTTCATTGAATCCCAAATTTACGTCACAATTCTACATTTTTTCTCTGAAGTCTGAGTTTACGTCTCATAATTCTGAATTTTTTCATTGAATCCCAAGTTTACACGTCACAATTCTAACTTTTTCCCTCAGAATTCTGTTTAGACCTAGCAATTCTGAATTATTTCTCTAAATTCTCTGTTTACATCTCGCAATTGAGAGTTTATATCTCACAACTGATGTGTTTTTTCTTTTGAATTCGACCTCACATTTTCTCACTACATCATACTATGTGAGCCATAAATGCCAAAAAAAAAAAAAAAAAAAAAAAAAAAAAAAAAGCGAAACAAAAAGAAAACAATAACAAAAACAACCAACCAAACAAACAAAAACTTGCTATAATTTATATTTCAGGCTTCACAGGGTTGATACCTTGTCCATGCAAAGTTTGTTGCCAGGCTGTTGCCATGTAGTTGCTAGGGTGTTCTAGGGGTCATTTCAAGGTGTTTGCTTACAGGCACATGTCAGAAGAGTCCACCTATAAATCTCTATGATATTCTAATCTTTGTCTAGAGTATTGAATTATCCAGTGACATTGTGACATTCATAATCTCCCCCCTTCCAGCACAGGTGTTGAGATGACAAAAGAGCACATGTTCGGGGGGACAAATGTACAAAACCACCACAGCAGAACACCTCCTGTAATTATGGCTCTCAGGAGGAGGTATGATTGAAGGGTAATGTGAGGACGATCAGAGAAATGCAGATTTTGCCTGTTGTTCTCCATATCCTCTGAAGATTTCTGCAGAATGACCCTCATTTATGTGTGTGTGAGTGTGTTTGTGTCAGACGTCCTCTCAATTCGGTCCTGTGTGATAGCAATCTGACCTTCTGTACACACGGCGGTTCACGAATGACGTGAGAGCCTCTGCTCTGCTGCTTGTCTTGACGTAATATATTGTTTTTCTATTAGAAAAAATACAATACAGTATGTCAAGATAAGGTTCTTTTTGCTCAGGAGAAATAAAGTCTGCTTTGTTCTGTATTCTTTAACATGCATAGAAATGGATTCATGAAGGTGGAAATGTTGCAGTTGAATACTGTTATTTATTCATGGTTATTTTGCACTTTAATAACAAAATTGCTTGCCTGTAGTTGTCCATTTATTGCTGTTAATTATAGAGCAACAAAATAGTGATTTAGCATGCTTAAACCACAAGCATAAACCTCCACACACACCCTTTAACTAGAGTAATAACTTTAAATGGGTTTTCAATTAGTTAAGAGGTAATTTTGCATTGGCCGCAGGGGTATTACATGAGATCATTCTATCCCCAAATAACCCGGTCCTGGGTGATATAATAATGCCTTTTGCTGCTTTTCATAATTTGGCTTCTAAGGAAAGCCTCATTTGATGTCATTCTGGTATGCTTATATTTCATATGTATGAGGAATCACTGCAATTGCATGAGGCGTTTGCATCATATATATACTGTCCGGTCTGTTTAGTCTGTTTTGATGTTGGCGTGTTATAAGAAGAGTAAAAAAATGAAAGTGAGTGGTGACCAAGATCTTCTAAAAAAAGCACTGTAAAATCTAAAGAAAAATGGTCCTCAAGACCAGTGATCCATGAATTAAGGTTGTTGAAGTTATTCACTGAAACCTTGAGAATCTCACCTTACAATCTTGGCCACTATTCACTTTAATTGTATGGAAAAGAACAGCTTGTACATTCAGATATTCCAGTGATTTCTTTTGCGTCCAATATGGTATACATTAAAGTATTTAAGTTGATTCTGTGATGTTGCATAATATTTTTTACTTGAATAATACTAGTAAATTTAGATGCTGTCATTGTGACTCTGTGTGAGTTTGTCTCTATATAAAGAAAACTGAAGACTGATGTCTCAGGCATTCAAGTGCTAAAATGGGAGTTCATAAGTTCAGTACTGGAACAGAGAGAAAAGAAGAAGAAGAGAGAGATGCAGGTGGATGAATCAGCAGGCTGTCCTGGGGTTAGCAGCAATTTCTGGAGTATCTCCAGGAGCAGGACTGGTACAGTATTTATAAACAAACCCAAATGCTTTATGTTCTCTGCCATTGCAAGCAATGAGAGCTGAGAATAAAATGTACTGTGCTTTTTATCCAGTGCGCAACAATTACCTGCTGGTGGAAGAACAGAGTGTAGCAAGGGTTATATGATGATCTTGTGTTTACAACAGACATGGAATCTTGATTTTGTGACCTTCAAATTGGATCTGGGTCTAAGGATGTGTTCACACTTCAGTTCTCTTTGTACCTTTTGGTCTGAAACAAAAAAAAAAAAAAAAAAATGACACATTTTGTTAACTTACACTGACCAAATTTATAAATGCAACACTTCTGTTTTTGCCCCCATTTTTCATGAGCTGAACTCAAAGATCTAAGACTTTTTCTATGTACACAAAAGGCCTATTTCTCCCAAATACTGTTCACAAATCTGTCTAAATCTGTGTTAGTGAGCACTTCTCCTTTGCCGAAATAATCCATCCACCCCACGGGTGTGGCATATCAAGATGCTGATTAAACAGCATGATTATTGCACAGGTGTGCCTTAGGCTGGCCACAATAAAACGCCACTCTGAAATGTGCAGTTTTATCACACAGCACAATGCCACAGATGTTGCAAGTTTTGAGGGAGCGTGCAATTGGCATGCTGACTGCAGAGCTGTTGCCCATGAATTGAATGTTCATTTCTCTACCATAAGCCGTCTCCAAAGGCATTTCAGAGTACTTGGCAGTACATCTAACCGACCTCACAACCACAGACCACGTGTAACCACACCAGCCCAGGACCTCCACATCTAGCATCGTCTGAGAGCAGCCACCTGGACAGCTGCTGCAACAATCGGTTTGCATAACCTAAGAATTTTTGCACAAACTGTCAGAAACCGTCTCAGGGAAGCTCATCTCCATGCTCGTTGTCCTCATCGGGGGCTCGACCTGACTGCAGTTCGTCGTCGTAACCGACCTGAGTGGGAAAATGCTTACATTCGATGGCATCTGGCACTTTGGAGAGGTGTTCTCTTCACGGATGAATCCCGGTTTTCACTGTACAGGGCAGATGGCAGACAGTGTGTATGGCGTCGTGTGGGTGAGCGGTTTGCTGATGTCAACGTTGTGGATCAGATGGCCCATGGTGGTGGTGGGGTTATGGTATGGGCAGGTATATGTTATGGACAACGAACACAGGTGCATTTTATTGATGGCATTTTGAATGCACAGAGATACCATGACGAGATCCTGAGGCCCATTGTTGTGCCATTCATCCATGACATGTATACTTACTACATTAAATATACTTAAAAATATACTTGAACTTTACTTAAAGGGGTCATTGAATGCCCATTTTCCACAAGTTGATATGATTCTTTAGGGTCTTAATGAATATACTTTGGTTAAAAATTCTCAATGGTTGTGTAAAACAACACCCTTTTTACCTTGCCAAAATGAGCTCTGCAAAAATCATCTCATTCTAAGGTTCCTTTAAATGCAAATAAGCTCTGCTTGCCCCGCCCCTCTCTTCTCTCTGTGGAGTGAAGAGAGTTACTTTAGCCGCGTTTAGCTGCTAAACTTCCTAACTACCACGTTATAAGGAAAGGTGATCGCAAAGATTCATAAAAAATCCCTTGTACTCACTTCTGCTGTAAGTGAAGCTGGATCACAAATGATTTGCACGAACATAGAGGGATATATGTAGATCGGGAGCTGCATTCCCTTCACAAACAAACGTAATCCACTGCATCTTCAGCGGCTCAGATGTCGGGAGTAAATGACGACCACTATGTTCATTATTACATCCAGCAATACAACACCTCAGTCTCTCAATCTAACTTACATCCCTGCTCCAGCATCGAAACAATGGAGGTTACTGAACTGTGACAGCTGGTCTGAGGTAAGACGCTCATGTCAATCAACTATTGTGGGAGCGACCTCTGTCGGTGTGTGGCATCTGAGAATGGCTCGATTTAAAAAAGGGGATATTATTTTTACAGATTAATTAACAACCACTGCATGGATTTTTATCATTATATGGTAGATTTGTACATACACTGTCAACACACATTAATGTTCAAACAACATGAAAAGGTGAACTTTGCATCCAATGACCCCTTTAAGTATACTTAATAAAATAAACGTAAACTTACTTTGGTAAGTGTATCCATTAGCATGCTAAAATCTTGAAAGAGTTGCCATTTGTAGTAACTCACAAAGAGCTTATAAAATGTGTAAAGGAGTGAAAAGTGAAGCAGAGAAATGTGTCTGTTGCACATGCAAATGAAAATCTGCTGCAAGGAGATGATGGTTATGACACCTATTGCGAACTATAATGGGTTTTTGGTCCATGTCGCATTCATATTTCAATCCCACCACCAGAGTTTGTTTGGAAACGGTCTGAAAAGCTGTCTCAGTCTGCTTGTTTGGTGTGGATCAAGGTTTGGATGGCAGCATTCACACTTTGTAAAGGGATCCCACTAACAGAGCAATCACAGCAGAGGTCATTTTAGTAAAACCAAACCTGCCTAGTGTGAACACACCCTTAATAGCTGGATGTTTTTTTGTTTTTTTTTTACTCGGACCAAATGTCAGCTTTGTCATGCATCTTTTTTTGTGCAGTGTATGGGAGTAACAAGAGGCAATTAACCTCTCATGACCTGCCGTTGGATGGTAGGATGAATTTCTGACAGAAATTTTAGTCCCCCCTCATGAGGGTATTGCACAATTGAAACAGAGCTATGAACCGATTGCCCTCAGTGTTTTTTCCCTCACTGTGCCTGAGCAAAAAAAATTTAAATTAAACCATGATGACACAGTATGCAGTATCCCTGTTGAAAAAACAGCATATGCTGGTTAGGTATGTTTTGAGTCATGGCAGTTTGAGCTGGTTTAAGCTGGTCCTGGGCTGGTTATTAGCTGGTCCTAAGCAGGAGCTAGTTGCTTAGGACCAGCACATGACCAGCTTAAACCAGCTGCCATGCAGCAAAACATTCCTAACTAGCATATGCTGTTTTTTTTTTCAACAGGGATGAACAAAAGCAGTGGATTCACATATGTGAGCAGTCAAGTTGGAGGTTAACAGTCAGACCCTACAGTGTGAGCACATGAATCTTGAGTTTTGGCTTTGGATCCCATTGATGAAAACGTTCTCACTCTCAAATCGTCACATATTTGACGCTTGGGCGGGGCCCCTTTGGCGTCACTTCTGAACGCTCTGGGTACCCCTTTAGCGTCATTTTTCGACGTGCATGGTCCTCCAGTACTTTACATAAGAAACCCTTGGCGTTAATGTGCTGACGCCAGAGGCACTGGGAATTTTATCATCATGATTTAATTTATGTATTGGGTAATAATACTGCTACTAATGCATATAGGTTGGGGCGTGATTTTTGTTTTTATTTTTTCTAATGCAAACAGTCAAAACAGTTTCATTTATATTACACTATTTACACATTTAACCCAACCCCTGCCCCTAAACCTAACCATTTGTCAACAAAACACAAAATATAACAGGCAGATACAACTATATTCATAATTCATCCAAAAAGTACTGATTAATAAATTGCAAAACAATTGATTTGTTAGAAGAATAAATGCGATCGCCATCTCTGTCCGCCGTTCTGCGATGCTGCAGTCTGTCTGTGCGTAAATTAAAAAAATGCCATCAGAAGAAGCGAGCCTTGGTTGTGAAATGCCATTGGCTCTTATGTGTCTCGTGACCGACTGCATCATGCTAAAGTTCGGGAGTATCTTTCTGAATGAGATATTGAGCGTGTTAACAGAGTGGGATCATTTTCACTGATTAAAACCTTTTGTTATCCGCATAAGGATATCCTATGGCTTTAGAAGACTCGGAATGCAATAGGATTTGTTTATAATGCTTTTATACTGCTTGTTTATGGTCAGGTTTTGCAAAAATACCTGTGACTGTACTTATATTTGCCTGTTGCGTGTTTTATATTGTTCAGAAGTGGGTTTAGGGTAGGGGTTTGGTGCTCCAGTGAAAGTATACATTTATATAAAATAATTTCTATTTTTACAAATGCATGCAAACCATTAAATTAAGACAAACGCGTCAAAAAATGACACTGAAGGGGTACCCTGAGCGTCAAAAAGTGACGCCAAGGGGTCTTGCCCAATCGTCAATATGTGATATGTGAGTTGGGAGTGAGAACGTGTTGCATTGATTTACTAATACAGCAAAAGTTGGTATTTAGCAAAAACATTGCTGAAATCACACACTGTATGCCAAGCATTAAGACCCTGTTTACACCTGGTTTTAAGATGCATTTTGGTCGATCCAATCAAGAGCAGACAACACTAAATATAGATGTGATTAGGGTGTAAAATGTTTGCACTTGTCCACTTTCAACCTCTTCCAAAGGTAGTCGAAATGGTATTCGGTTGGTCGTGTGGACACTCAAATTGCATTCAAACAGACACTAGACTGCCTACACTCCGTCTACTTACCGAACCAGTGTTGCCAGATCAGATGGACGATTTCCAGCAACCCACCCAATCCAAAAAAAAACCCCACAAAATTTTAACTGTCAAAACAATGTCATAGAATTTTACTGCCATGTCACAATCCCGCACAATCAAATTCAAAACCTCCCAATTAGGCACTAATGAACCAACACTGAACCAAACACATAATCAGGAATGTGTTGGTGGGATGCGTGCTAGTCAGACGAGATTTAAACTTTGCCAGGCACCATGTGAAAGGAAGTGTGTCTCCCTTGTCTACTTGTGATCCGATCGACCAAAACGCATCTTAATACGAGGTATAAACAGGGCCTAAGGGTATAGAATAGGTCTGGATCGGTTCTTGACTCCATCGCTGTTTTGAATGTGTTAGCATGTGATGCTCGTGAATGTGATGAGAATACATATGCACTGATAATATGACTGTCAGGTTTGACTGATGAGACTCAGGTGGATTGTGGTTAATGCAGTAATGTATGCACAGACATGAAATATACGCTCCAGTGAGTTCCCAAAACATGAAAGGATTATGTAATTACCATATAAATTCCAACTTATTTGTGTATGTGTGTGTATCTAACCGTGCCGTTGTGCTGGTTGTGCAGTGATGGATGTGTTTCGTGTAGTTTTGCGCAGGAGGGTTTTTTTAAGCGAGGGATCATTACAACAGCATCAATGCCCCCTTCCTGGAAAATGTCACAATGAAGCACTCGCTTTTTCTGTAATTTGCTCCTGCACGCAGTTACATAACTCCCCTTGGCCTGTCTCCTCCTGCTACGCTAACACAATCTCTTGGGTAACCTAAATGAAATGGCCCCGCAATCTCTCATATACTCATGAATGTACTCATCTACCACTGGATTGCATTTACATACTCATGAAGGTTAAGATCTATGCGACGAGAGCGGTGGGATGCAGCTGCGATTGTGTAAATCACCCTATGCGTCTTCATAATGCGTCACACGCTTCTATATTTAGTTCGAGGGCTTGTGACACAGCAAAAACTGATGGTGGCTATTTTTAGAAGCAGTCCCAGAGTACAGGTTGTTTGTGTTCCCCAAGAATCTTTGACGCAGACATGATGACAGCAGTCAATCAAAGGCTTAGTTTTCCTCCTACAGCTGTCAGAATAATGAAAAGAGAGATTTTAGTGTGTATATTCATGGAAGTAATTTTCAAAGTATGATTGGCTGAAGAAGTTATGAGTGATACTGTCAGGCCCTTCAGAAACTGCTGTGATGTTGCTGCATTCCAATAAAAGTCAGAATGTGGGAATATTATATTTTCCTGCTTATTTGATTTTCGACCATAAAGTTGTTTCAGTGGCTGATTCTTGGAAGATGATGTATAAAGAAATAAAGTAGCAGCATTAAAATGGGCTTTACTTTATTTTTATTTGATTCCCACTGGTGACGATTTAATGTCTCTCTGCAAACATTATTTTATTGCTTAAATAATTTAAATAATATATATATGGTAGGCTGAGTGCCATAGGTAATTACAGCACGCTGATATACAGCCATATCGCACAGCTACGAGTGTGATATTGTGTTATACAACAGTTTGACAGCACGAGTGTATAAATACATAACAACAACAGAAACAACAAGGAAATCTCTTTAAAAACTCCCTTTTGTGCAGAACTACTTCATAACTAATAAAAAAGTAACTTTTTAACTAGTACTGAAGAAACGCTGAATTGCTTCATTGAAAGCTTATTGTATTACTTTATTAAAAGCTCACTGTATTATGTAGAGTATTATGAGATAGAGATGGACTGGCCAAATGTGATTACCTTCATCTGATACAGCATTCATTTTTCAGCTCAATCGCATATTCACAATACATTAGTTTGAATGTCCGTTGAGGAAAGCGATATCTTTGTCGTACTATCCTTTCATCTGTTGAGAGTGATTTTCAATGACAGTCCTGCTCAGCACATTTGTTAGCTGCGTCTTACAAGGTGTTGTTGAAAGTAAAAAATAACTTCCTTGTTTACAACCCTGTTTCAGCCTCTTTCAATATAAAAGTCTTTACTGTTGAATCACTCATAAAATCAGTCTCTTGTCACCATCTAATGGCGGAATAATGTAACTAAAATCACCATCACTAAACACATACCATTTCCTAATACTAAATTCTATTAATAAGCACTGCTATTATTTATATAAAATATGATTTATTGGATAATTATATTTAATAAACAACAGCCATCGTAAAAGTTGCTAGGCAATTCAGTCAAAAGTACAAACGTAGCGTTCTCATATACAGCATTAACCCTTGTGCGTCAATAAAAAATTTTAAACGTAGGTCCTTAGTGGACAAAAATGTCCATGTCAAAAAACTGTCATAAAAATTTGAAGCTTGGGAGCACAGACTTAAGTTTGGTGTCATGCCAAGACCCATGGCAGATTATTGCTGAAGTAGAAAGAGTTTCAAATGATAGAGGTTTAAGTTTATGAAAATGCTTTATGAACAATATTTTATATATAATATATATTTTATGTAAAATGTTGAACTCTAAACTTGCTAGAAAATCAAAGCCATAGATCTAAACAAGTTGTGTTCCGAATTTGAGGTTGATATCTCAAAAAATGAGCTTTCAGTAAGATTTTGTTTGGACGCAGTTCCAGATTTTCAAATGCAGCAAAACTCCACTGGTGCACACAGTGGTTGGATTTGTGATTTGCAGTTTTTCTCTCTCAAATCTTACGAGAACACACATTTTTTTATGACACGCATACAAACCACACTCTGACATCCATACCAACACACCCACACAATTATAGTTGCATTATTTATCCAAATGGCTCTATAATGTGCAGAAGCAGAAAACAGGAATAAAGCGAGTATTTGCTTTATAGGCCAAACCTGAAAAAATGGCACCATCTGGTAAAAAATGGTAAATTTAATTCTGAAGCCTTGCCAACAGAATGAAAGTCTATTATCAAAAATTGCATCATTTTACAGTTAAATGGCACTGTGATTAAAAATAGCAGTTTTAACAGGGTTCAATGGGGACATTTTTGTCCTTAAGGTCCTGAGAGGAACTATTTTTTTGTACCTAGTGCAAAATAGATTTATTAAAAGAAATACCCTTAACCCTAACCCTAAATAGTAAAATTCCAATAAAAATGCACACCTGTGCCAAAATTTGTGCACCTGGCAATAACACAGGCAAAATGATTAAAAAAAAACAAAACAAAACAAAACTGAAAAGGACAAAAATTTCCAAAAGGTCGCACAAGGATTAAATTTACAAAAAATAAAACATGATGAGATTTTGCCCTCAGCCAAAATGATTTGCTCTGGAACAAATAATAGATTAATAAGACCAAAGACTGCCTGTTAGATTTACCCAAAACAAATTGTATCTCGCGATTAACCGCTATAGTGTAGCATATCAGAGCGAATCAGACAATTTAAGATTCGAGCAAAACATTGAAACACGAGGGCCAGGACAACATGGATGATTGTAAATTAGATCCTAGCGCCAACCAGCCTGAAGCAAACCTAAGTCTTTTACATGTGTAGATGCACCAAAATGATCCCAAAAGGACTTATAAACGAATATCAGTCCATTGCTTAACTCTATATCATGTATGTAACCCACACATTTGACTATGATGTTCTAATCACTCATTGTGTATGTCATTTTGAATAGCTATGATTTGAATAGTCACGTTTGGTATGCATGAGTTTGAAAATGCTTTCTTGAAATGTTTCTATCAATAAATTCTTTGTAAAACGTATCACATTTATGTTGTAGAAAACATTGTCCAAATTATACTCTGCAAGAGCGGGAAAATTCGGACCATGTGACTAATAAGATAACACGTTGATTTAAGTATTGAGAGAAAAATAGCAATACTCCAAGCTAAAACAATGTCTATTTGGTCAAGACACCATTTGGAATGTGTCCAGCGGCTGAGTTTAAAAACTCAAGACACCAACGAATTTAGCTTTTTGCCTTTAGGGCTTTTGCCATCACCTTTTTGCCTCTTCAGCTTTTGCCTCTGCTTTTTATGCTCTTCGAGCACTCGTCCAGCGTGCTCTGGCTTGCATGCCAGCTGTTCCTCTAAAAACCATTAGGAGACATGCCATCTAGTCTTGTTACATTTTTTTCCTTTCTTTCCGTTAAGAGTTTCATGTTCTCTTCTTACATAAGCAAATTGCGAGCACTTTCCACTGTAGACTGAGCTAACTTGTTAATCAGCCACTTCAGCCGTTTCATTGTCAGACTCTGGCTCGAATTGGTATGGTAAAATCGATGCCATCTTTCCTATGTATTGACAAGTATCCAGGGCTGTCAATCAGTTATGGCAATGGGCGTTTCATTCTCCGACATGCTGTACATGGTAAACCAATCATAAAGGACTGCGCCATCTGACCAATCACAGCAGTGAGGGCTCACAGAAAGGAGGAGACTGATTCTTCGAACTGCTTCGCATGAGTCATTTACGAATCATTTAGAAAT
Organism: Labeo rohita; assembly: GCF_022985175.1. Classification (NCBI taxonomy): domain Eukaryota; kingdom Metazoa; phylum Chordata; class Actinopteri; order Cypriniformes; family Cyprinidae; genus Labeo; species Labeo rohita. The sequence goes on from NC_066887.1 coordinate 8,704,000, forward strand.
GGGGTAAAAAATCTAAATCTATTAAATCTATTTTTAGAAAAAACTAAAGTGTTTTTTAACCTTGCATACACGTAAACCTGTTTTGAGAGTCTATTAAAACAATATTAGCATCCTTTAAAATGGCATAATAGGAGCACTTTAATAAAAAGTCTATAATATACTTTGGTTAAAAATTCTCAATTGTTTTGTAAAACAACACCCTTTTTACCTTGCCAAAATCAGCTCTGCAAAAATCATCCCATTCTGAGGGATTGTTCATTTAAATGCAAATTAGCTCTGCCTGCCCCGCCCCTCTTTTCTCTCTGTGGAGTGAGGAGCTGCTCTGAGAGATTGTTTACTTTAGCCGCATTTAGCACATTTAGCGCATTTAGCCGCAAAACCTGCTAACTAGCATGTTATTAGGAAAGGTGATTGCAGAGATTAATTAAAAAAAACCCTTATACTCACTTCTGCTGTAGGTGAAGCTGAATCACGAATGCTTTGCGCGAACATAGACGCATTTATGTAGATCGGGAGGTGCATTCCCTTCACAAACAAACGTAATCCACTGCATCTTCAGTGGCTCAGATGTCGGGAGTAAATGACGACCACTATGTTCATTATTACATCCAGCAACACAACACCTCAATCGCTCATACGGAGATGCCCTCCTTTAAAACAGGCAACGCAAGTATCTCCAGATTCTAGCTGAAGTTGTGAATTTAATATAAAGTTGGTTGTTCAAGTCTAAGCAATTGCATATATTGCTATAAACTTGGGATTTCATATTTTCACTCTCCTAAACTCATTCTTCCCTTATTTTCTCTCTTTCTGCATCTTGTGTGAATCTGTGAATGTGTGCGTCTGTGTTAGATTAGTTCATATAGCTTAAATTTGTCCAATAAAGTCTTATTTATATTAAAAAGAGAGTTATATTGTGCCTACAAGTTAATGTCTTAAACTGCCGAAATTGTTACCGTGCTAATACAGTAAATGTAATACAGGTTGTTCAGTGAATCGCGACCCGACTCAGTGGTCAGGCGCAGAACAAAGATTCTGTCCAAATTCAAGTCAATATCACTGTAGGGTGCCTTTTGGTGTCCTGTACATAAATAACTCATTTGCCACGATAACTTAACATAAAAATGACTATGAAAGAGTGTGTTATATTAGGCTAAGTTTTTATATTCATGACAAAAGCATTACTTGGCTCTTTAGAACATTTTCTAGATTTTCTAGATGTTTTGTGTAGGAGGATGTGTGTTATTTTGCTATGTTCCATGCACTGCTCATTAAATTTGAATCAGAGTAGAATATAGTCAAATCATAAAATTTTAAAATTTTGTTCGCCTGTTAATATTTTGGTAAATAAGAGATTACTCAGTTTGAGTGTACTGATCATTTGGTAAAAAAACAATATTTTTATTTAATAAAAAAGAAGAGTTTGTCAATGTCCCTTGAATGGTTGTCCACCGTGTCATATTGGGGAATCCGCCCCTTTAAGAAAAGGCCATACCCTTTAGTGACATCTGGACAACAGATTTTTTTTTGTCTCTTCAGTGGCACGAATTCAACAGCTGAGATGAGTAAATTGGTGACTGTTAAACTGACAAATGGACTTTTAAACAGACAAATTTTCGTATGAGTTTTTCTTAAACTTAACATATCCACCTTGTCGGCATAAAATATGCCAGAAATGATTAGAATACAGTATTTTCAAAACATGTAAGTTTAAATATACCAAATTCCCTTAAACAACCAGACTGAATATTTAGCTAGTCACAGTTTGTTGTAAGCTAATATGCTAATTGAAGCTAAAAATGTCCACCTTGTTGTTATTCCAAAATGTCCACCCTGTCGTGTCGGCCACTCATAGCATTAATTTCTAGTTAATATTGCCGGACTGTCACGTGCTGGTCCACCCTGTCATCTTGATATTTTAAAATAATGTTTTAAATAAAAATTTAATCATACCTATATAATCCACTGTGGGGCAATAACATGCAAACAAAAAACTGCATCCAAATATCACAGTTTTCTTCAAATAAGAAAAAATACTTGTGCGAATTGTATGAGTTTCTTTAAAAACACATGGTTTACACAAAATCTTTTATGTATTTATAATTTGAAAGCAAACAAATAACCCTGTTTAGGAAAGGGATACGTTTCAGAAAATATCATTTGCATCTTAATGTTGAAATGAAAATGTATTTAACAGTAATATATATGTCCATGACAGCGTGGACATATCTTAGGGTTTATGCTTCAAATAATGGCCCATAATTATCTAAAAAATGTCTGGGAGCTCAGCTAATATGTTTTTATAGTACTTGAGTGTTTACTATTTATGACATGACATAAAGCGAGTGGGAAATTAAAGGAGAAGTCCACTTCCAGAACAACAATTCACAAATAATTTACTCACCCCCTTGTCATCCAAGATGTTCATGTTTTTCTGTCTTCAGTCGTAAAGAAATTATGATTTTTGAGGAAAACATTTCAGGATTTTTCTCCACATAATGGACTTCATTGGTGCCCCAATTTTGAACCAAAATGTAGTTTAAATGCAGCTTCAAAGGGCTCTAAACGATCCCAGCCGAGGAAGAAGGGTCTTATCTAGCGAAAGATCTGTCTTTTTTTCTGAAAATAAAAATTTGTATACTTTTTAAGCACAAAAGCTTGTGTAACACAGGCTCTGAGATGCGCGTTCATGACACTACGTACTATTGAATCACATCGAAAGGTCACACAGAACGTAGGTGGAACTACAGACCCAGTGTTTACATAATGAACGTGCAAAGACTAAGAAAGTGCAAGTAAGTCAAACGCAGTTTACAAACAAAAAGCTACAATGATGTCGGACGATTCTGAAGTTGTAGGAGAAAATAAGATGGAGTTTTTCGCCATTCTCTACCTTTTTGAGCTGGAGTACACAGACGATGAACTTAGACGTGATTCGTAGTAGTGATGGGAAGTTTGGATCATTTTACCGACTTGGACCTTTGAATCTCGTTCAGCAAAATGAACAAATCTTTTTCGAGTCATTTTGTTCATTTTAGCAAAATATAATTAAAATGTTACGTGTTACTTCCCTAACACATCTACTGCTTACACAAACGTTGATCACACTACAAACAAGACAAAACTATAATGCTATAAGAAACAGAAAAGATTAATTCATTGTTTACCTGGGTCTTTAGTCTATGATTAGCTCACCTCACCTCTTATCTGACAAGTTTTCGGGTTTGAGTCGTTTGTTCATCACGTGACAGCCCTATAAGATGAATGAATGACTCAGAAAACCAGAAGACTTGAAACAGGTGAACTAATTCCAGCACAGAACCTAATAAGTTGTTGCGCATGCTTGACTGAACGAATCACTCCCAAGATGACTCGTTCTTCCCGAGTCACATTAAAGATTCGTTCAAAATTAATGAATCATTCAAGAACGACCCATGACTAATTCGTAGCATCGTGGACGCGCATCCGAGAACCTGTGCTAAACAAACTTTTGTGCTTAAATAGTATACAAATCTTTATTTTTCAAGAACAAAATGGCAGATCGTTTCGCTAGATAAGACCCTTCTTCTTCGGCTGGGATCGTTTAGAGCCCTGCATTTAAACTACATTTTGGAAGTTCAAAATCGGGGCACCAATGAAGTCCATTATATGGAGAAAAATCCTAAAATGCTTTTCCTCAAGAACCATAATTTCTTCACGACTGAAGACAGAAAGGAATGAACATCTTGGATGACAAGGGGGTAAATAAATTATTTGTAAATTGTTATTCTGGAATTGGAGTTCTCCTTTAAGACCAAATTGTGAGGCTTGAAAGGCACTCTATGGTGATATTAAAAAACAATATCACTGCCATGTTTACATGACATCAAGCATCTTATTTTAAATATTTGTGAATATGAGGTCTAGAGTTTCCTTGTAGTTGAAAGTCATATTTTTTTTTTCAAGCAGGACTATGTAAGTTCTGGCAGCTGACTGCAAGGCAGCATTATTTCCCAGGTGCTTTCGCTGATAGCTTCTTTCACACAGAGCAGTTCTGGCCTGTAGCAGATTTGCTGACGTTTTGCTAAATGGTCATAATGGTCTGTCTGAGGTACTAATGGTGGCCGTGACTGGTTGGTGGTGATAATAAAGTACTGTAGGCCTGTAGCAGTGTTCAGGGACATCTCATTTATAGATCATAAGATCATTATCAGAGCTGTCCTCCCTCAGAGCAACAGGACTCACAGAGATGTGCTAATTTCAGAAAGCGAGAGGCGGCTGGGAGTCGAGAGCCTAACGCTGACCTAAATGCGGAGAGATCTTTTTGATGTTCAGCTTTTCAGATTGTTTCATAAAATAGGCTTCTGTTGCTGTCTGTGATTCATGTAGTTGTTCATTGTCAGTGAGGGCTCAGGGCATTTAGTGTGTGTGTGGTCAGTGTGTCGTCAGTCTTTCATCATGCTCTATACACCACATTCCCCCAAATACATGAAAGCAGTGGCACAGGATAAAGCCAATTTTTTTTTTATTCTGCATTATAGATTTTCTTTTTTTGTTCCCTGAAACATCACCAGTTGTCTAATGAGAAAGTACACACTGAGAAAGTACAGAGATTATGTGTTTGAATTCAACTGCAGGGGAGAACAGTTAAAAAGGCTGTATCTTGGAAACTGTAGGATTTGAGTCAAAAACCCAATTACACAAATCTGTGTTTTATCAAGCAGAGTTTTTGTACGTTGACTTCAAATTTTAGTGTTTAAAAAAACTACTAAGAAAAAACTGTACACAAACCCACACTGACAGATGATAATTGTAGATTTATACTGAAAGTTTGATGACTATATTTTTAGGAGTGTCAGCTTGAAGCAAGTTAGAAATATGTTATACATTTATTAATTGCAATATTTGTATTTAACTTCAGAAGTGACAATTGTCAATTGAAATAAATCTGAAATGAAACTATATAAAATTAGCTATTTATAGATATAAATATAAATATTAGACTTAGAAATTTTTTAATCTAATATTTATGTTTAGATCTATTATTTATATTTACATTTTAAATGTAAACTCGTAATTCTGACTTTTTTCTCAGAATTGTGAGACATAAACTCGCATTTGGAAGTTATAAAGTCAGCAAGATATAAACACGCAATTGAAGTCAGAATTGTGAGGAAAAAAAACAGTAATTCATTTTTTCTCTCCCAAGTGCGAGTTTGTATCTCACGACTCTTGTAGTTCCAATTTTTTTTCCACACAATTCTGACTTTATCGCAATTCTGATTTTGTTTCTCACAATTTTGATTTTTTTTTTCACACAATTCTGAATTTTTCTCACAAATGCGAGTTTGTGTCTCACAATTCTGATTTTTGTTCTGGCAAATTTGAGTTTGTATCTTGCAATACTGACTTTTTTTCTTGCAAATGTGAGTTTTTATCTTGCAATTACAACTTTTTTACACAATTCTCACAATTCTGATTTTGTTTCTGACAATTTTGACTTTTTTTCCCACAATTCTGACTTTTTTCCTCACGAATGTGAGTTTGTATCTTGTAATTCTAACTTTTTTTAACACAATTCTGATTTTGTTTCTCACAATTTTGACTTTTTACTCGCAATTCTGATTGACTTGCAACAGCGAGTTTGTATCTTGCAGTTCTGACTTTTTTTCACAAATGCGAGTTTGTATGCCAAATCCAACTTTTTTCATGCAGTTCTGACTTTTTTTTCACACAGTTCTGACTTTTTTCTCGCAAATGTGAGTTTGTATTTTGTAATTCTAATTTTTTTCACACAGTTCTGACTTTTTTCTCGCAATTCTGATTTTGTTTCTCACAATTTAGACTATTTTTCTCACAATTCTAACTTTTTTTCTCGCAAATGTGAGTTTATACCTCACAATTCTGACTTTTGTTCTGGCAAATTTGAGTTTGTATCTTGCAATTCCAACTTTTTTCATGCAATTCTGACTTTTTTCCTTGCAATTATATATATAATACAAAGTCTAGTGTTATAAGTGTACATACATTTTTAAAAAAAAATCTAAATATAGAAAACTTTCAATTTACGATGCTGAGTCTCACAGTCTTGTGAAAAGGGTCCATTGTGAGTTTAGATCACGCAATACTAACTTATGCTCGCAACTGCGACTTTATATCACTCTGAAAAAAAAGGTCAGAACTGTGAGTTTATATTTCACAATTCTGAGAAAAAAGTCCCCCCCACAAAAATATGATACAATATAAATAAAATATAATTGTCAAAAGCACATACAGTTACTGAAAATTAAACTGTAATAAACTGAAAACATACAAATAATAAAATAATGATAAAAAAAATCTATATATTAATTAAAAATGATAATTATTTCTGAAGGATTATGTAACGTTAAAATACATTAAAATAGAAAACAGTTATTTTAAATTGTAATATTATTTTACAATATTACTGTTTTTACTGTATTTGTGCTCAAATAAATGCAATTTTAAAAATTTCCTTCAACAACATTAAAACCAAAACATGCTTTTGAACCTTAGCGCAGTGTTGTGTAGGTTTCGTTCAGGTGCAGAAATTGACTTCATCTTCTTTGTACAGGCTTGTGTGAGATTGAGTTACATCTCACCTGGTGTTCAGTGTCTTCTGCGCTTTTTCCAAACCTCGCCTATAACCGCATTACCTTTCGCCTCAGTCATTTGGCCACTGCTTTGAAACTCCTGCATGAGCGAGTGAAATATAAAACTCACACCTGCACACAAAACCCCCTGCAAGTGCTCAGTGAAATTAGCAATAAGCATTCCTGAAGCTGTGGAGGTTTACTTTCTTTGCGTTGCTGTTGACACTGAAAGACAATGACAGTGTTGTAAGGTCACATCGATTGAACTGAAGAACCTGACATGACTAGAGGACCTCCTATAGGTCAGACAGTGACAGGTCAGAGCTGAGTGAAGCTTATCGAACAGATGTGAATCCATCAAGATGAAACCAACATGGCAGGAGTTTATTTGTTTGTTGATGTTGAGATTTCCAATAACAAAACTTCACACTCTTATTTGTACAAAGATAAACTTAAAGAGATAGTTTGTCCAAAAATGAAAAGTCTGTCATTAAATACTCACCCTTATGTTGTTACATAAATCAAGATATTTTTGATGAAATTCGAGAGCTTTCTGACCCTGCAGCCACTCAACTGACATGTTCAAGGCTCAGAAAGGTGTTTCTTTACTTTTTTCTTGACTTTGTGAGTGAGTTTGACCTCAAAGTGGTTGTTACAGGATATTTTGTTCAAACTAGATGATGCAGTAGATCTGAATGACCCCAAAGCCACAGCTACGTTTTATATTGGAATGTGCCAATCAGATCACAGGAGAGAAAGAGAAAGAGAAAGAGAAAGAGAAAGAGAAAGAGAAAGAGAAAGAGAAAGAGAGAAAGGGAAAGACATGTTGAGTCTGGGGAGCCAGCTGACAAACAGAAGCCCATTCCTGAGTAATTGCCTGTCATACATATTAAAAGTGCATGCGGCTCACCTGACAGTTGGCCCTGGGGAGTAAAGGCACACTGTAATCGAATGGATAAATGCACATGGCATAATGGCTCCCATTAAGGTGAGGAAGGACGAGAAAGTTGGAGAAACAGGATATCAAAAAGCATTGGCCAGGTTGAGTAAAGATTCAGATGCTCGAAATGAGCAATTTTATGCTAATAAGCACATTAAAGAGTATCTTACCCTCCATTTGTAAGATGGAGATGCGTGTCAGTGACAAAACTGTGGCATATTTCTTCATAATGGAGGTTTTTATTATTATACACTCTGAAGCAACAGCTTGTGTGTTTTGAGGCTTGGTAAGCACTTGTTCTATTGAATGAAAATAGTGTGCATCACTGTGAATAATTATCCCATTACTGCAGAGTATAACACTTTGAATGTGTTTCATTTCTGATGAGCCAAAGACAGTAAATGTGCATGATATTATATGATCCTGATGTTCAGACCAGTTCTTTGAAATGCAGGCAGAGATTTATGTCTTCTTATCCAAAAATCCAATCTAAAGTTTGGGTTTGAAAAGTTGAGTTTTGTTCATCTTCGAGCGAAGGAAGATATCTGTGGAGATTTACAGCCGATCCATATTTAGTGATGCAGTATTTTTGGTTTGGACCCGTCTCTATAGCTTTCCTCGCTTCGGTGTGATGAAGACTGAATCAATCTGTCTCTCCCTCCTGACTGAGAACACACATTTGGGTAGTCGATATTTAATTTATATAGTCTGATAAAAGGAAAGGAGAAGTGCTAGAAATCTCCAAGAAGCTCGTCTTCTGACTCTGTGCAGGTTAATTTGATGCAATGGGCATCACAGCAATTGTTTCCCAGATATCCTACTGAATTTTGATATGATCGGTTCATAATAAAGAAGGTCTGTGATGTGAACCAACAAAGTTTGTATTACTGAAATGGAAGGGTTAAAATACTTCAAGAAAATGTATGCAGTTACGCAAACTTGATTAGCTCTATTCAAGTTAATTGTAAAAACTAAAACTGATTGCAATTAATGGATTTCATCAGTTGCTTGCCAACCACACAGTCCACTTACTGCATCTACTATAAACTACACTCCAAAAGTTTGGGTTCAGTAAGATTTTATTAAAAAGAAATGTATGTTTTGTATTCAGCAAGGACACATTAATCAAACAACGAGATCTCATGGCAAAAACATACCTGTGGGAACTTTTTCATGAGATGCAAAATACTTACCAATAAGTACATATCAATACATTTTCCAACAGAAATTACTACTAGAGGTGGTAAAACAGAGAGCACTTGTAATCTTTTTTATACATAGTTATGATTACAGCTTCATATGTTTTGCTTTCCGCACGTAACAAGCTTGCTCAGTAGCTCAGCCGGCACCAAATTGGCATGCTGACTGCAGGAATGTCTACCAGAGCTGTTGCCCATGAATTGAATGTTCCTTTCTCTACCATAAGCCGTCTCCAAAGGTGTTTCAGAGAATTTGGCAGTGCATCACAACCGCAGACAACGTGTAACCACACCAGCCCAGGACCTCCACATCCAGCAACTTCACCTCCAAGATCGTCTGAGACAAGCCACCTGGACAGCTGCAGCAACAATCGGTTTGCATAACCAAAGAATTTCTGCACAAACGGTCAGAAACCGTCTCAGGGAAGCTCATCTGCATGCTCGTAGTCCTCATAGGGGTCGACTTGAGTGGGCAAATGCTCACATTTGATGGCGTCTGGCACTTTGAAGAGGTGTTCTCTTCATGGATGAATCTCGGTTTTCACTGTACAGGGCAGAAGGCAGACAGTATGTATGGCATCGTGTGGGTGAGCGGTTTGCTGATGTCAACGTTGTGGATCGAGTGGCCCATGGTGGCGGTGGGGTTATGGTATGGGCAGGTGTATGTTACAGACAACGAACACAGGTGCATTTTATTGATGGCATTTTGAATCCCAAATACTGACTGGTTTTCGGACCCTCCAGACCCCACAATACAGTAAAACTGCACATTGTACAGTGGCCTTTTATTGTGGCCAGCCTAAGGCACACCTGTGCAATAATCATGCTGTCTAATCAGCATCTTGATATGCCACACCTGTGAGGTGGATGGATTATCTCGGCAAAGGAGAAGTGCTCACTAACACAGATTTAGACGTTTATAATTTTGCGTCAGTGTAGTATCATTATTAATTAATTTTTAATGCTGTCCAATAGATTAATCGTGAATAATCGCATCCAAAATAATAAATGATATAATGATATTAATAATAAATGTGTGTGTACTGTGTATATTCATATGTATATGAATGAATATTCATATATTTATACACATATATTTTAGATGTGATTAATCATAAATATTTGGTTTGGCAGCACAAAAAAATGTAATTACTCTCTGATCTTTTAATAAGATTTTTTTTTTTCTGTCAGATCATCAAGAGCATAATGAAAGCTGTATATATTTTGTCTGTCTGTATGTATATGTATATATATATATATATATGTATATATATATATATTTTTTTTTTGACCAGTAGGTCAGAGGGATGAGATCTGTATGTCCAGTCTGTAATATGAGATTCAAGCCTTCAGCTCTGCTCAGGGAAAAGGTCTGCCTCCACAACCAGGACCACACTGAATGGACGCATTTGTAAAGATGTATTCACACGCATAATAATACAGAATTGCATAATGTTATGTAATGCAATGTAACTAGATGAAATGCAATGCAAATGTATCTTTTCAGTGAGCCGGCACAACTTTTTTTTTCGCAGATAAATCTTCAAAAATGTCTTGTCTGGTTTGGTTTAATCAGGATTTTATGTCTAGACGCTTAATAGACGCTATTAGATTTTTCTCTCGTTTCATGTTGCACCTGAAAAGAAAACGTTTTATCTCATTCATTTACACCACATAGCTTGCAGACACTCAAACAATGCACCTGTATGTGCTTGTTGAACACATAACCTTCAGAAAGTTTCTTTTGAACAGGCCTGATGTGCTGGAAAAAAAACACAAAAAAACATGGATATAAATATAACTGCTAGAGACTGATATATAAAATCAAAAGACTTGCTTTTGCTGAAATATCCATGTTCTCCCTCCACCAACAAGATGAGTTATAGATAATGTATTATTAAGCTGGTATGGAGTAAATCTTTTATGCCCTCTGAGGAAAAAAATGGCCCTTGGTTCATTTTCAAGTCTGGCTGAAAGCTCCGAAATCCTTCAATTCCCAAATATGTTCTTCCGCTTGGCATCTCAATGCGCGAAACTGAAAATATATCATTCTTGATGGATCAGTAAGATAATCGGAATAATCTTTCTCTTCCTCCCACAAACTCCTCGGCTTCCCCCCTTTCAGATACGTGGCCTTTCATTGCCATTATAGCAATAACAGTGCTGACACTGGATCTGTTCGCTCTATAAAGAAGCGCTGACGTCATGCGTGGATTCAGGTGCTCATTCAACCTCTCAAGTCTATCCAGGCGAGAAAGAAAGGCTTTTGTGTCCAAAACCACTTACACGTTTGCTTTTAAACCGTCGGTTGCCCTGTAACTTACTGCTCCAGTCGTCCAAGGACGAAGGTCATAAAGGTATTTAACGAACTCTTGATGAAGCTCTGTCGTACATTTTGTGCCATCCAGACATAAAAATCACGATTCTATTGAATGTCTGTCTTTGTGATGTAAAGCAATGAGGCAGTGACTTCCTCCTACACTCTGTAAAATCCTCGTTTAATTGCTGCATCAAGAATCAGCGCGTCTTCCAGTGTTTTGACAGCGCCTCTAATGAACGTGTCACTTATTATGTTAGCTTTTGTCAGTGGATGAACTCAGTGGGTCCTTGAACTGTGCTGTGAGTGACATTTGCATCACATCAGAATTTCATGAGATCTTTATTGTGTTGATAACCTTGGGAGATAAAGCTACAACACGCCTCTTTCAGGACCAAAAACGACCAGGGTTTGAATGTGCTGCATGTGAATCCTCGAATTAAACCCACACTGGAATTAAATTAATTTTTTTTTTCTTCTTTCTTTTTCTTTTTGCACTGGCCTCCAGCATTGATAGTGTGATAGTGTGATAGTGGATGTTCTGTCACCCACTGCCAAGATAAAAAATACGAATTTTCATTTATTATTAATGCTTTTGAGAAGCCAGACTAAAAAGCTGGAGTAAAAAGATGTGCTCAAGATTCTGAGCAATACCCTGATTAAAATAATAATGTAATGATGACAAAGATATTTCATGATGCATTGTTTTAAATAGGAAGTTATAAACATTAACAAACTTCTAAAAAATTCATTGTGCATATTCATAGATTTTCTAATTCTAACTAACATTTTTAGTAACTACTCAAGAAGAGTAGCAATTCCCTGATTAGTTAATAAGTAATAAGTGATACATAAGTGAAAAGACATTTCATATAAATAATTAAAAGTTAAAAATAAAAATAATTAAAAATTGAATGAAATAAATAATTAAATAAAATGCATATTAATAAATGCATAATGCATACATAGGATGAATAAATGATGGTTTTATGTGTGTGTATATATATATATATATATATATATAAAACTGACTCCAAGCTTTTTGAATAGCGTAGTGTATAATATTTTTATTTCAAAATTTTACTGTTTTTGTTGTACATTGGATCAAATAAATGCAGGCTTGGTGAGCCAAAAAACTTCTTTAAAAATGTAAAATCTTTTAATGTTTTAATTAAAAAAACAACAACTTTTGACTGGAAGTGTGTATATATGCATAATAAAATGCATAATGTATTGTTTTACATGGGATGAATGAATGATGCAAAACCTTTTAAAATTTAATTGGGGAAATATTATTTTATATTAAACTTGTTGTGTGTAGAAGTTTAGTGCTTGTGAAATATTACAATAGTAAAATTACAATAATAACAATAATACAATTTTCAAAATAATATATATTTTTTTCATTTAACTATTGAAATTTACAATAATTACAGGACATAATTTGTTCAGAATTTTTGCTCATTTTCTGTATGAACTGAATTTTTTTAAAATAATTAATTTATATAATTAAAATAAATGATTAGATCCTGACCAAAAAAAAAAAAAAAAAAAAAAAAAAAATTACCCATTTAACATTTTTCAAAATCCCAAAACTTTGTTTTCTGTTTTCAAGTTTAAATGAAAAAAGTCCAGATTTCTTACTTTTAAACCCTATATATTGTAAATCATATCCACGGCATGCTTTCAGTTTTTCGAAATACACACTGCAACCACAAAGACATTACATATTATAGTAAAGCAATCAGGCACGCTGCCAATTTCCAGATATATTACCAAAGAAGAGAACAAAAGAAGAAATCAATGAGGCCTGTCCTGGGTGATGTAGAAAACGTGCACTCAGCTGCAACAAACATCTGCCATTTTTTGAAGCAAAGCGTGTCTTCATTACCCTATCTGTCCCTGCCACCTACATTACCTATTTTTACACAATCAGGAGACACTGAAAGGTCAGGAAAGACTAAAATAGTCACTGTCTTATTCTGTTTCATTCTTCCAATCTCACCCTCTACCATCCTCCTTCCCACAATCCCCTGAGATACATACTGTTGCTATGGCTATGCATTGTGGGGTAAGGAACTGGCGTCAATCTGCTGCCAGCGAGAGCTGAGAGAATTCAATAAAGTGAGATGACACTGGGCTGATGCATCCAGCTGTACGTCTACGCTGGAAAAAATAGGATGTAGCCAGTGGACAAAGAAAGAGATTAGCGGCTAATCGGCTGCTGCTTCCGTCAAGGTTTGTGTAAAGGGCAGTGGTGGACGAAGTACACAAATCAAGTACTTCAGTAAAAGTACAGATACGTATAATAAAATATTTTTCTAGTAAAAGTAAAGTACTCTTTTTTTCAAGTTTACTCAAGTGAAAGTACAAAAGTACTCAATTTTGTATGTACTTAAGTAAAAAAGTACTGATAGATTATTTTGCAATTTTATGTAAGTTACTTAAATTAAATTTATATTAGCATATATATTTTTTTTGTAATCCTACTGCTCAAAATACCTGGGATTTTCCAAAAATAACCAATTTATGGAGTCAAGATTAATTTTTGTTGTTGACGAGACTGATGTAGTTCACTGTGAAGCTTACACTGTGATTTACCTGAGAGAAAACAGAGTTGACCATCTAATTTTCACCAGTAACAAAAAAGTGTTTTAAAGCTTGTTGTTTTGCAGAATGTCACAGTTATATGATATGAGAATAAGGCCTTAACTCAGGAAGAACATTTTAAGGAAATTATAATTATATTTTCATAATGATTTTTTCTTCTTAAACCTAGTCTGTGGTCTAAAAACACCCCTGGCCAAATGCCCTCAGAGGGCATCACTTCCCACTTTAATAATTACTGTAGTTACCATGTGGTGAACATCACATCCTATCTTTTTCCCTCAGATGTAATCTATCTAGGTGGTTGAATAAAAATATTTGGACTTCATATCTAAAAATCACCTCAACTTAGCACCAGCAAGGTTGTTAGCTAGACAGTTAGCATCAGCTAACAATATTTCTTTTCAGAATGGTTATGTAAACAATATAAAAACAGGCATCATAGGGCTAAATCTACCAGGGGCACTTTTTCGAGAGAAGCGAAATACTTACCAATAAGTACATATCACTGCAGTTTCCAAAAGAAATCATCACTTGAGGCAGTAAAACTCCGACACCTTTTATTCCTTTTCACACAAAGTATGATTCACAGAGTTTCGAATAATAAAGCGTAATTTTCGCACAATTCCTTGAAGAATATTATGTTATGACTTCAAAACAGTTTTAATATGCTGGGAGATTTGAAAACTGATGCTTTTGAATGTTAGCATCACATATCTATGGATTTTCATAGCCAGAAGGTTTGTTTTGTAGCTCATGCAGTAGGGAAATGTAGTTGAGATGTGAAGAGCTCTGGTACGAATCCCGTGTAACTAGGGTTCAACAAAGCAATTCAGATCTGCACACACCTAAGATTTAAATGACACGCTTGCGTCAACAAATGCGTTTTTATATTAGTTTTGCTTTCGGGTAGGTTTAAGGTTGGGTTTGGTGTAGGGCATATTTGCAACATGATAGAGCATTAATTTTTAGCGACAGTAACTCTAAACCGCCACAATACCTACCTGATGCAACGTAACAAAAACACAGCAATACGTACCTATATCAACGTAATAAAAACTTATGACTGGATTGGGCTAAATGGATAGCATTTTAATAAAACTGCTAACGTTACTGCAGCGAATATATGAACGTGCATGAGTTATTTTCATAGTTTTTTTTACCTAAAGCAGAGACATCATGATGTGTCTGCATTCAAGCACTTCAGTGGGTCTAAACAGATCACCCTTTACAGCAGATTTAGTTCACAAACAGCATACAGTTTTGACCTAAATATGATTTTCAGTTATATTTTAATAATTAATCCTAAAATTCGACATTAGTAACTTACTTTACATAGCATCAGTTGCGTGCGCGCTTGCAAGATCTCCCGGTTCTTACTTGTGGATTCAGCTGACTGGAGACTCGCTCTAAATGGATCATTTGAATCAGTGAGTTGTCGATTCGAGAACAGCTGCAATCGGATCATTCGATTTGCGAACCGATTTAACAGGTTCAAATAATCAGTTTGTTCATGAATCAGATACCACTTTTGCGTCTCGGAGCACGTGATATATTATAAGGAGTAACGATATGTTTTATGAAATGTAGTGAAGTAAAAAGTGCGATGTTATGGTTTATGCTTTATGCATTAAAGAGAAGAAGTCTAAAATCTGTAGAGCTCCCTACCTAGACAACATAATGTGTGAAGTTGAGCTAGAGCAAGATGAGCATTTGTGTTTAAGAAATATATATATTGTTATTATTATTATTATTATTTTAGAAAATTACACTGTTTCTCTAGATAAAACCCTTATTCATAGGCTGGGATTGTGTAGAGCCCCTCGAAGCTGCATCGAAACCACAATTTGGATCTTCAACCCACTGATCCCCATTGAAGTCCACTATATGGAGAAAAATCCTGGAATGTTTTCCTCAAAAACCCTAATTTCTTTGTTAGTGAAGACAGAAAGGCATGAACATCTTGGATGACATGGGGGGTGAGTACATTATCAGGAAATGTTTATTCTAGAAGTGAACTAACCCTTTAAGAATCAGCATCCAAAGCACAACATATGCTAGTGTTTTCAACAGGACTATCAGCATGTTTTGTGGAGGTTCATTCAGGGTAGCACCTCTGTATGAGGTCTGCAGTGAGCGAGAGCCCAGGAGGCCACACAAAGAGCGAGAAATCGATGAGGGAGAGGGTGCGGTGCTGTGTGAGATGAGGCATTAAGACGGAGAGAGAGGCTGAGTCAGAGCAGGAGGAGCTGGACTAGAGGAACATGAATGGGTCTACAGAGAAAACCACAGGTCTGTGTGTACAGAAAAAGAGGGAAGACTCAAGAGGCAGAGAAAGCTGGCGAGGGGAACTCCATTGCTCTTCATGTGGTCTGTTTATCTGCCATATTCCTGGTGCAAGCCATATGTTGCAAACCTTTTGCAAACATGCTTTCGAAAGCATGTGATTGTCCTCCTTGTCAGCAATTGATGCAATATTTTTAAAACACATTAGATTTGTGCACAAACCTTGCAAAACCCATCGGATGCTAAAGGGGGTACCCAGGTGTTGCTGTATGCTTGCTAACATACACACACACATATTGACATTTAGTTGCACACAAACCAGTAAGTTCTAGAAGGCCAGGTGTGCACCTGCTGTGTTTGCATCTGACATCTGGATGTGATGGTTTGATGTAAACCCATTGGGATGTGTGTTGTGGCCCATAGCTGCTGGTCAGATACATACACGTCAATAAAATGACAGTCAATGCAGCAAAAAACAGAAACATAAGAAAACAAGTATATCAAAGGAGCAGTCAAGCCTGACCGCAGAGACTGCACTGACAGACAGCAAATGCACACTGAGAAACAAAGACAAAGAGAAACTAGCAGGAAAGTATAAGGAAAACTGGAATAACCTCAGTTTAAAATATTCAGTATCAGTAGCTTCATACTCATGCCAGATTTTATGAATGCAGAAATTTTTCATAATAAAATTACTTTAGTTTCATTATAAATAATTAATAATAAAATTATTATATTATATTATATTATGTTATATTGTAATTATGCAATAATTTACTGTAGAATTACATTCCTTTAGCGTGATTGAAATTAATTAAATAAATAATCTAAAAATGCATTGGAAATTGAAATAATTTGTATTATATTATATGATATGATATGATATTATATTATATTATACTATATTATATTATATCATATTACATTATATTATATTATTAAAAAACAAGGAAAAAGTGAAAAGTAAAAAAAAAACAACAACAACAAACTAAATTAAACTAAACTAAATTTGCTTGATTGAAATTAATAAATAAATCTTAAAATGCACTGGAATAATTTATATTATATTATATTATGTTATATTATATTATAAAAAAACAAATATAAAGAGGAGAGGCATAAAATGAAATATAAAACAAAATTAAACTAAACTAAATTAATTAAATTAAACTAAATTAATTACTGTAGAATTATACTCTTTTTGCTTGAAATTAATAAATAAATCATCTTAAATGCACTGGAATATTTTGCATTATATTATATTATATTGTATTATATTATATTATATTATATTATGTTATTAAACAACAAAGAGAAGAGTAATAAAAAATAAAAAAATAAATAAATTAAACTAAACTAAATTTGCTTGACTGAAATTAATAAATAAATCTTAAAATGCATTGGAATAATTTATAATATTATATTTATATTATATTATATTATATTATATTATTAAAAAACTAATATAAAGAGGAGAGGCATAAAATGAAATGTAAAACTAAATTAAACTAAATTAATTACTGTAGAATTATACTCTTTTTGCTTGACTGAAATTAATAAATCATCTTGAAATGCATTGAAATAATTTAGATTATTATATTATATTATATTATACTAAAAACAAACAGAGACAAAGGAGAGTCATTAAAAAACTAAATTAAACTAAACTAAATTAATTACTAATTCAGTTAATTAGTAGAACTATACTCTTTTTGCTTGATTGAAATTAAATTTATTAAAATAAATCATCTTAAATGCACTGGAATAATTTGCATTATATTATATTATATTATATTATTTAAAGGACAAAGAGAAGTGTCATAAAAATGAAATAAATAAAAAAATTAATTAAACAAAACTACTTGCTTGATTGAAAACTCTAAATGAATTTCAGCAACACTGAGAGTTGGTAACAGAAGTGTAATATTATAATCTAATATTATAATATTAATGTAATATTATATAGGAAAAAAAGCATTG
Source organism: Labeo rohita (assembly GCF_022985175.1). NCBI lineage: Eukaryota > Metazoa > Chordata > Actinopteri > Cypriniformes > Cyprinidae > Labeo > Labeo rohita. The sequence goes on from NC_066887.1 coordinate 8,721,922, forward strand.
TTTTTGAGCCAAGCAGAAATTTGAATTGAAAAATTATTTCCTTTCATTTTAATTTAATATATAATGTTATCAAAGCCACAGGGAAGATAAAGACTACATGACAAATACAGAGAAAAAACATACGGGGTAGAAGAAAGACAGAAAGAGGGATGGCAGGCGCTGTTCTTTCACTCTGTATGATCATATATCACCCTGACCCATTTTGCTGGGATAGCAGATGAGGTGTATTCAGATGAACACAATGAGCAATGTGTGACCGTCTAAAATCAGCACAAAGAATATATCACAACATCCGCTCATTTCACTGTGGACTGAAGAGAACAGGCCCAAAACTGAGGGATTGATTTTCAACAAAACTAGATTAAATATGATAGTTCACCCAAAAACGACTTTCCTTTTCTTGCACTGAATACAAAAAATGGCAAAAATGAATTCAGAGGTTATAGTCACAGTCCTGCCATGAAATTTTATTCAGTGCATTTTATTGAACCGCTTTTATTGATCACGTTAGATTGAATCTGTCGTGCAGCGAACACGAGAACATCACTCAATGTATCTGCGCTTCATTACTGCACTCATAGCGGTCAATGTTCAAGGTGAAAGGACATTTAAAATCACCGGTACATTTCAGAGATTCGTGAAATGCTAGAATTGTTTGTGAAATGTCCTAATAGTGTATAAGTGTGCTTATAACACATCTCTTTTGAATGTGTGTGTCTGTATGTGTTTGTTAGTAGAAGCCAAGGCTGCTGGAGATGCATGACACCTCATTACTCTTCTGCCCAGCCGCCATGTATGGTAACCATAGCGATGCAGATAACAGACTGCTTATCTGTATTGTTACAACATCTTAAGAACAACACAGCGCACGTTTTCAAACCGACAGCGCGCCGCAGCAGCTAAAGTCTGTCTACACTGGACACGACAAAACGACAGTTGCAAATCATTTGAACTTTGTGTGAGCACGTCATAAATAGAACGCAGCAGCAGTTTACTGTCGGGAATTTGACGTGTAGCACCGCGCCGCATCCAGTGTAGACAGCATCATTGATTACCAGTGTTGGGGAGTAAATAGTTACATGTAACAGAATTACGTAATTTAATTACAAAATAAATGTAATTGTAATTAGTTACAGTTACTGAGAAAAAATGTGTAATTAAATTACAGTTACTTTTGAAAAATGCCAGTGATTACAAAGGGGATTACATCTGAATTTTTTCACACACCCACCCCCACTTACAGATTTAATTGACTTCTTTCATAAATTGCATTGACTGCTCTAATGAGACAACAATGTTTCAGGAGTTCAGGACACAGAATAGGACACATGCTTATTCGATAACTGTTTTATTTCCTATTTGGGTTTATGCATAAACTTTATTTTTTAAGATTGTTTTTCCCAGGCATTGTTAGAAGCTAGTGTTTTCTGTCATAACTATGCAAACATTTTATTTAAAACCCGGTATCATAGCTATTAAACTATTTTGTTGTTATGATGTTATTTATGTTATGATCTTGTTATGACATATAGCGCAACAGTGCTCACGGAGACCCGAGTTCGATTCCCGTCTCGAGGTCCTTTGCCGATCCCGCTCCACTCTCTCCTCCCAGCTCTTTCCTGTCATCTCTCTACTGTCCTATCGCAATAAAAGACATAAAAAGCCCAAAAAAATATGTAAAAAATCTTTCATCCTGGTATCGTGGACTTGATCTATTGTTTCATACAAACGCAGCTGCTGCCTTTTTTTTGTACATGTAATGGATTATAAAATAACTAACAAACTAGTACTACTACTTAATTATTTATGTGGTGAAATGTTGTGTAAGAAAACTGGTATGACTGCACTGTATCCCTAAAATGTCTAGTTTGAACTTGCCGTTTGCTAGCAACTGATTTCTTCATGGAAGTTTTGCGCTGAAATATTTCAACATAGATCAGTGTTTCGTGTCTGATAATTTTGACATGGAACATCTAAATAATCTATCAAGCAGCTGTGTAATAAGTGAGATAATGTACATTCAGCCAGTTGTTATCGCAAAATAAAGATGTATATTATCCCTTACTTATTATAATCTTAATTCAAGTGATAAAGGATTTTGAAAGTCTGACAGTAATTAGTGTTGAGTGCTACTGTAAGGTAAACTCTGCCTGGTTTAAATGTTTCAAAATGATTAACAGTTGAAAATATTAGAAATTTAGAAAAGTAATTAAAAGTAATGTTACATTACTTTAATAAAGTAATTGAAAAGTTACACTACTTATTACATTTTAAATCAAGTAACTTGTAATCTGTAACCTATTACATTTCCAAAGTAACCTTCCCAGCACTGTTGATTACAATGGGTTCTACTGTATTTTGTCGCGTCACGCCGCTCGCGTCCAGTGTAGACATGGTGTTAATGTAATGTTCATATACTAAATTATCTGCTTTTCACTTATGCTGTCATATTTCACCGTTTGCACACGGTTTTTGTTTGTTATTCTGTGTCTGGACTGTATATTGGCAGTAGACACACATGCTTTAATAATTCAATTGGTCAGTGCACTTCTCTCGCTTCTCAGGTCCGCAGCCTTGCATTAGATTCCTGCCACCCCGCGAGAAAGCGTTATACCGCTCGTCTTGTTTAAGATAAATGGGCTGATCTAAAGATGAGGAGGAGGATTAATGGAACATACATCACCCACTTGACACCCGCTTTAATTACCCATACAGTACGTTACCTGCGCCGCCGAGACGAGCTGGAAACCCGGTCGCGAGTAACCCAAACCATCCATTACTAGCGCAGATTAAAACGCGTTATTGCCATAGTCTCCAGTGAGATTCATTTTTGAGATTCCACAGAGAAATATGAAGCAATCTCACTGGAGTGAGCTTCATGTTTGCTAAACGGGGCCCATGAATCATTTCTGTTTTCTCTTGGACAATTGGCCATTCGTTTTTTCTTCTGCTGATTTGTTACAGAGATAATTACATGCCAAATTGAGCCTACACTTAGAGCGCATGATTTTGCACAATATTTAAGGCTGACTGCTCTCTGCAGCTTCAAGTGCTGTTTTGTATGGTTATTTTGCATGCTAATAAACATATTTGTCAAAAGAGGTATTTTAAAATGGATAGCTACGGTACTGGATGCTGATTGGTCAAAATATTTTAGCTACAATAAACAATAGAGACAGCTATTGACTGTTTCTTTTGGCATTGAATGAAAAGTTTTAATATAATTTTTTTCCTTTATGTTTTTATTATGGAATAACTATTTTATTAAAGCAATTTGACACTTGGAGGAAACTATTTTACACCTTATTGTTTAAATGTTTGTATACGTGTTTTTCTTTTCTTTTTTTAATCAGGTAACCATAGCATCATATTTTCATCAGTGGTACATTTCTGTTACATCATACAGTGATTTACCACCTCTGTGATGCAATGTAATGCAACAAAACTGGAAAACGTTGGAAGCGTTGTAGTTTGTTGCAGGGTTATCAAAACCAAAAACATAAAATTAAAACGCTGCCTTGACAACTAGTTAAAATAGTTTTTTTTTTAATATATTTTATTGCAAGAATTATTATTTTTTATTAAGTTTTAAACTTGATGTGCTAAATAAATAAAACTAAATTAAAAAATATTTAAAATTGTATAGATATATAAAAGAAAACAATTAAAAATAACATTAACACTAAAATTAAAAAGAAAACAGAAAATAATTTTCCAATCCCTATGTACACTGCTGTTAGTACATGAATAAAAGTATAAATTACAATTAAAAATACAGCTATGGTCAGCAGAAAATGTTTCTGATATTACTGGATGGCTTTAATGTTTTTAAACAACTGTTATAATGGCAATATACTAAAAAAATAAATAAATAAAAAATAAAGGAAAGAAAGAAAGAAAGAAAGAAAAATATTTATATACAGTGACTTGCGAAAGTATTCATATCCTTCTTTTTTTTTTTTTTTACATTTTGTTATGTTGCAGCCTTAGATTAATCTACTTTAAATGACTTTTTTTCCACATCAATCTACACTCCATACACTACGAAAAAGGTTTGTAACAACTTTTCAAATTTATTAGAGATAAAAAAACTGAAATGAGCATTCATATCACTTGTAGATCTTACTACACTTTGAGTGAAGTTAACCTGTAGCAAATTCATTTGAATGAGATTTGGTGCAAAATGATATCAGAGCAAAAACAAAACTCTGAGGTCAAAAGAACTGCCTGTAGAGAAACAGGATTGCATCAGATCTGCGGAAGAGTTCCGAAAAAATCTGCTGCACTGAAGGTTCACAAAAGCATGTAACCTCCATTATGCATAATGGAAGAAGTTTGGAACAACTAGGACTTATCCTAGAGCAATTGATGGAGAAGGGCCTTGGTGACCAAGAACCTGAAGGTCACTCTAGTTGAGCTCCATGATCATACAGCGGGTAAATTAAGTATTGAACACATCACCATTTTTCTCAGTAAATATACAGTACTGTGCAAAAGTTTTAGGCCACTAGTATTTTCACCAGCTAAAAAATGGTTTAAAGTAAGTTATTTCTATCTTTTGCTGTAGTGTGTCAGTAAAAAATATCGGTTTACATTTCCAAACATTCTGTTTGCCATTAATTGTAATAATCTAATGAGATTTTTGTTTGCACAAGGAGTCTGACAACAGCCAGTGCTCCACACTGATCTAATCTCATCATCATCCAGTCTTCCTGGAATGACATGAAGACACAGAACAAAATGAAACAGACTAAATCCAGAAGAACTGTGGCAACGTCTCCAAGATGCTTCAAGAGACCTACCTGCAAAGCTACCTGAAAAATTTTGCGCAAGTGCACCTAGGGCAAAAGCTGCTGTAAACGCAAAGAATGGCCGCACCAAATGTTGATTTCATTTAGTTAATAGAAGGTAATTGATAAAGAAAATCTATTTATGACATCATCCTCGTTTTACAGCATTTTTACACAAGTGCCTAAAACTTTTAACAGTGCTGCAGCTTTGCAGGTAGGTTTCTTGAAGCATCCTGGAGACTTTGTCACAATTCTTCTGGATTTAGTCTGTCTGAGTTTGTTTTGTTTCTTCATGTCATTCCAGACAGACCGGATGATGATGAGATCAGATCTCTGTGCAGAGCACTCGCTGTTGTCAGAATCCTTGTGCAAACAAAAATCTCACTGTATTATTACGATTAATGGCAAAATGAATGTTTGGAAATGTAATCTGATATTTCCTACTGACACACTACAGCAAAAGACCGACTTTAACTGATTTTAACCATTTTTTAGCTGATGAAAATACTAGTGGCCTAAGACTTTTGCAGAGTACTGTATTTCCAAAGGAGCTGTTGACTTGAAATTTTCACCAGATGTCGGTAACAACCCAAGTAATCAATACGTACAAAGAAAACATAACAAATAAGTTCAGAAATTAAGTTATTTGTAATAAAATGAAATGACACTGAACAAGTATTGAACTCATGAAGAAAGGGAGATGCAAAAAGGCATGGAAAGCCAGGACACCAGCTAATGTCTATCAGTAATTAGAAAGCAATCCTGCCCCTTGTCAGTGGAAATTAATATTAGCTGGTTCAGTCTCAACACATACAGTACCACGGTGATGAAGATGAAACAAGAGTGGACATTCCAGCAAGACAGTGATCCCAAACACAGCCAAGGAAACTTTCAACTGATTATAGAAAATAAAGCTGCTAGATTGGCCCAGCCAATCACCTGACTTGAATCCAAGAGAAAATAAGAACAGATCAGAGTTCATAGAAGAGGCTCACAGAACCTTCAAGATTTGAAAACTTTGTGGAAGAATGGGCCAAAATCACACCTGAGCAATGCATGCGACTAGTTCCTCCATACAGGAGGCATCTTGAAACTGTCATTACCAACAAAGGCTTTTGTCATTCCATTTTATTACACATAACTTAAAATTTATTTGTTTTGTTTTATTTGTATGTATACATTGCTTGGGTTGTTATGGACATCTGGTGAAAATTTCATGTCAACAGCACCTTTAGAAATATATTTACCAGAGAAAATGGTGACGTGTTCAATACTTATTTTACCCGCTGTATATGCAGATGGAAGAAAACTTACAGAAGAACAAACATCACTGCAACACTTCACTGATCTGGGCTTTATTGCAGTGTGGCCAAACCCAATCCTCTCCTCAGTGAAGACACATGAAACCTCAAATCCAAGCATCATATATGGAGGAAATCAGGCACTGCTTATCACCTGTAGAGTACCATCCCAAAAGTAAAATGTGGAGGTAGCAGCATCATGGTGTGGGACTGTGTTTCAGCAGCTGAATACTGAGGGACTCATCAGAGTAGAAGGAAAGCTCAATGCACCAAAATATTGAGATAGCCTTAACGAAAACCCAGTCCAGAGCATTCAGAACCTCAGACTGGGCAGAAGATTCACCTTCCAACAGGACAATGATCCTAAGCAAACAGCAAGAGTGGTCTATAGACAACTCTGTGAATGAGTGTCCATGAGTGGCCCAGCCAGAACCTGGGCTTGAACCCAATTAAGCATTTCTGGAGAAACCTGAAAATGTCTGCGAGGCCCCATCCAACCTGCCAGAGCTTGAGAGGTGAAGAGGTGAGGTGAAGAATGGCAGATAATTGCCAAAGGCAGATGTGCAAAACTTGTTGCATCATAAACAAAAAAATAACTTAAGGCTGTAAAGGTTTTCAACTAAGTACTGAGTTACGTGTATGAATACTTATGCAGTGTACTTATTTCAGTGTTTTATTTGTCATAAATTTGCAAAGTTGTCACAAATCTGTTTGTGCTTTGTAAGCATGGTGTATGGAGTGTAGATTGATGTGGAAAAATAAGTAATTTAAAGCAGTTTAACACAAGGCTGCAACATAAAATGCAGGGGAAAAAAACGAAGAGGTATGAATACTTTCGGAAGGCACTGTATATAAGTTTAGCATGTGCAGGATGATGATGCATTAGCCAAAATGTTATTAAAGGAAATAGAAACATTTTCTATTTTAATTGTTATTGCATTTTAATTGAGATGTCATAATGGCAGCACTACGAATGAAGACTGATTGATAGCCTTTATAGTTCTGAATAAAAAGTTGATATCTTTGAAATGTTCATTTTATACATGGAATTAATCATACAGAATAATAACCCTATTTATTACAGTACATATTAGATTTAACCCTTTAACTGTCACCATCCCACCTGTGGGATGCTTGGTGCTCTTTTTTCATTGTCTTTTTTTCTCTATCAAATATTTTAGTAATCATTATAAATTATATAATGATTATTATATATCATTTGAAAGCTTAGAAGCCCAAGATTCATCCTCACCATTTTAAAATGGGATATTGCATTACTATGAAAATGGTACTTTGAATCTTTTGGTGGTCTCCTGCCCTTTAGCTGGCGGTGACAAGTATCATATTACAAAATGCATTAGTCTTTTACGATCAAAACTTTTTAGAATCTTGACAAAAAACATGTCATTGGAAAGGTCTGAGTCTCAAGATTCCATATTTGGTGGTTATTTTGTGAACAGAAAAAATATTGGCAGAGAAATTTAGACATTTGTAACAGAAAAATGCATTCAGTGGCGTTTGGATGGCACCCGGTGGCTATTTGTGGTAAAACGGCCTAAATAAAATCCTAAATTTTTTTCCTATCAACTTCAAATTTGGAACATAACTTATTTAGACACAAGGCTTTGTTTTTATAGCAATTTTAGAGCAAATCCTGTTGTGTAAAATCTATATTTGATATTAAATATAATAGAATTAGTACAGTAAATTTTCTTTACAGTAAATCTAAACTTTTATAACTTTGTGATACTTTCTGAAAGGATTCCACTTTTGCAATAGTCTGCTGATTGTCTTCTTTAAAAAGAGTTCAACCTTAGGTCTGTATTCAGAAGCGTTCATGAACTATAACAATTTAAATATGATAACACTAGTAATAGCATGCCATATTTAACATAATACAATGTCATAGATTACTATTGTACTATTTTTCAAAAAAAATGACAGATTGTTTCGCTAGATAAGATCCTTTTTCCTCGGCTGGGATCGTTTAGAGCCCTTTGAAGCTGCATTTAAACTACATTTTGGAAGTTCAAAACTGGGGCACCAATGAAGTCCATTATATGGAGAAAAAATCCTGAAATGTTTTCCTCAAAAACCATACTTTCTTTACGACTGAAGACAGAAAGACATGAACATCTTGGATGAGAAGGGGGTGAGTAAATTATTTGTAAATTGTTGTTCTGGAAGTGGAGTTCTCCTTTAAATATTCCCTTTTTTTTTTGATAATGTACAACTAAGAGGAATAATAAGTGGTTTTCTCTTGATTTGAACGCATGGTTTCTGATTGCCTCGCCTGACCTCATGAGCACAGAATCAGTCACCGCAAAGCAGAGCAAATCACACACCCAAATCCACCGGGCCTCCTCTGTATCTTGATGTCCTTTTCGACTCCCCAGTCTCATGTTTTCTCTTTGTCATCATGAGATCAGCAAATCGATTAGGTGTGTACTGGGTATTTTATCATGAAAAAAAAAAAAAAAAAAATCACTGATTTATTGTTACCTTCTATATAAACACTCCCCTTCTATCTCACTTTCTCTCTGTTGCCTTGTTGCATCATTACAGTTGTTCTAGCATTATCTCTCATCCTCCCACCATTTCTGTCTCCCTCCCCTCGTCCTCTGTCGCTGATTAGTGGACAGTTAAGTACAAATTTACACATAGACATTCACCAAAAGTGCTGAGATAAGCTTTTCGATTATGTATGATCAAAAACTAAGATAATTTGACAGTAGATTAGTGTTAATTTTCTTTAATAAAAGGATAAATGGATAAATACATTACGTCTTGTACATTTTCACCATATGTTTATAGGCTAATTAATACTGTATGAAATTCTAAAAACATAATTTAACATTAATTTATGGTAAAATTACACATATTGTTCTGTTAAAGGAGAAGTCCACTTTCAGAACAACAATTCACAAATAATGTACTCACCCCCTTGTCATCCAAAATGTTCATGTCTTTCTGTCTTCAGTTGTGAAGAAATTATGGTTTTTGAGGAAAGCATTTCAGGATTTTTCTCCATATAATGAACTTCCAAAATGTAGTTTAAATGCAGCTTCAAAGGGCTCTAAATGATCCCAGCCGAGGTAGAAGGGTCAGTCATTTTTTTTCGGAAAATAAAATTGTTTATACTTTTTAAGCACAAAAGCTCATGTAGCACAGGCTCTGGGATGCGTGTTCACGACGCTACGTACTATTGAATCACGTTGCTGTTTACAAACAAAAAGGTACAGTGATGTCCTCCTCTCAAGTTGTAGGAGAAAATAAGAGTTTTTCGCCATACTCAGTACACAGACGATGAACTTACGTGTGATTCGTAGTAGTGATGGGAAGTTAGAATTTTACGACTTGGACCTTTGAGTCTCGTTCAGCAAAATGAACAAATCTTTTTTCGAGTCATTTCGTTCACTTTAGCAAAATATAATTTAAATGTTACATGTTACTTCCCTAACACATCTACTGCTTACACAAACGTTGATCAAACTACAAACAAGACAAAAGTATAATGCTGTAAGAAACAGAAAAGATTAATTCATTGTTTACCTGGGTCTTTAGTCTATGATTAGCTCACCTCACCTCTTATCTGACAAGTTTTTGGGTTCAAGTCGTTCATTCATCACGTGACAGCCCCGTAAGATATTCAAACGACTTAAAAAACCAGAAGACTCAAAACGGGTGAACCAATTCCAGTACAGAACCTAATAGGATGTTGCGCATGCATGACTGAACAAATCGCTCCCCGTGATGACTCATTCTTCTGAGTCACATTAAAGATTCATTCAAAATGAAAGAATCAATCAAGAACGACCCATTACTAATTCGTATCATCGTGGACGCGCATCGCAGAACCTGTGCTACACAAGCTTTTGTGCTAAAAAAGTATACAAATTTTTATTTTTCAAAAAAAATGACAGATTGTTTCGCTAGATAAGATCCTTTTTCCTCGGCTGGGATCGTTTAGAGCCCTTTGAAGCTTCATTTAAACTACATTTTGGAAGTTCAAAACTGAGGCACCAATGAAGTCCATTATATGGAGAAAAAATCCTGAAATGCTTTCCTCAAAAACCATACTTTCTTTACGACTGAAGACAGAAAGACATGAACATCTTGGATGAGAAGGGGGTGAGTAAATTATTTGTAAATTGTTGTTCTGGAAGTGGAGTTCTCCTTTAAATATTCCCTTTTTTTTTTGATAATGTACAACTAAGAGGAATAATAAGTGGTTTTCTCTTGATTTGAACGCATGGTTTCTGATTGCCTCGCCTGACCTCATGAGCACAGAATCAGTCACCGCAAAGCAGAGCAAATCACACACCCAAATCCACCGGGCCTCCTCTGTATCTTGATGTCCTTTTCGACTCCCCAGTCTCATGTTTTCTCTTTGTCATCATGAGATCAGCAAATCGATTAGGTGTGTACTGGGTATTTTATCATGAAAAAAAAAAAAAAAAATCACTGATTTATTGTTACCTTCTATATAAACACTCCCCTTCTATCTCACTTTCTCTCTGTTGCCTTGTTGCATCATTACAGTTGTTCTAGCATTATCTCTCATCCTCCCACCATTTCTGTCTCCCTCCCCTCGTCCTCTGTCGCTGATTAGTGGACAGTTAAGTACAAATTACGAAAGAGAGAGCACGACAGAATTATATGAAGGGAAAGTATGAGAGGGAATCATTAGTGTATGAAGAGGGCTGAATCACCACCTTAATGCTCTTCGGCCTTGATTTGCGTTAGATAACACCATTAAGCGCAGTTGGATCAGAGGGATTGTGGGATGCTGCCTAATGCTGTACTCACACAGCCACACACACATATACACTCCACTACAGCTAAATGACTAGTAGTACAAAGTGAGGAAATCAGTTTCCATTTACCTTAACAAGTAATCCATCACTCTTACGCCTCATTTTGATCGTCTGTGTGCCGTGACTCTCTGTTGACATGTTCGAGTGATTTGTCAGGGGACTGTAGTGGCGAAGCAGCAATGATTGGACTGTAATTACAGTGGGTCTTTTTTAAGGAAGAATGGACAGGGGGGTTGTGTTAAAAAAAGCCCCTGGCTAACAGTATAACGAATGGTGCCACAGTCTTTTAGTGTTAAAGGAACAGTTCACCCAAAAATAAAATTTGCTGAAAATGTATTCACCCCCAGGTCAGAGTTTGTTTCTTTATGGGAACAGATTTGGATAAATTTAGTATTACATCATTTTCTCACCAATGGATCCTCTGCAGTGAATAGGTGCTGTCAGAATGAGAGTCCAAGCAGCTGATTTACAGTTAAAAATGTCTTAATGTTGGATTTGTTTCCGCTTTTCTCCTCACAAGATGTTAGTTAATCAGCTGTTTGGACTCTCATTCTGACGGCACCCATTCACTGCAGTTCTTCATATCTGTTCTGATGAAGAAAACAAACTCATCTACATCTATTCCTTTTTTAAGTAGCATTTTTCACAGCACATGTTGTTTCCAAGCAGCTTTACCATAAAGCTTTTCCATAAGATGTTTACTGAAGGTATTGAGGGAGAAAAACCTTGAGAGGAGTCAGACTCAACTAGACCCCATCGTCCTCTGGCAAGGCACATATTACAATAAATGAACCTACCATGAGCCCACTGGACCGATACATTTATCATACACTGATTTGATACACACCCACTGCTTTAGTCATCTCCACTCAACTGCTAATGTAAGCAGATGTTGTGATGTCACTGTGTAGTGATTTAGATCAGGTTTATTTCACACTGGACATGAAGTATTGACCCCATATGGTACCAATTTTTTTATTATTATAAAATGTCATTTTAAGAAATTGCCTTAAATCAAAGATTAAAATGTATTAATTTTAAAATGTCCTACATTTGACCCCAAAACATGCAAAATTTGTAACATGATTTACTTATAGTGTACTTATGTAAGAAAGTACTGGATAATATAAAGTACATTTTTACACTGTGTCCTAACTCCACACGACACGACATACGATAAAAGGTATCTTTTCCATGTTAACTGGAGTTTTTGTCAACAAAATTTCTGTTTTAGAAACGGTTTCTATTTCTGTGACATCGCGGCTGGAACAACAACATGCAAACTATGACAAATATAATCTCAGGTACTGATTATGTGCTTTATTCAATGTTAAAAGTGTCTAATGTGAGTGTGAATATCATATTTCATGACATCTATAGCCAAGTGCAGTGCACTTCTGCGCTTCTGAATGGCTGTGATATTTGATTGATTCTATCACATCGCGGTGTCGCATCACGTCCGATGTGGACAGACAAATTGCTTGTTGCGTCACATGTAGTTAGGACCCTAACACTGTGTCCTAACTAAACACGATACAGCAAGATTTCAGCAACAAGCAGTTTTGCTGTCCACATCGGATGTGACGTGACAGTCACAGCCAATTAAAAGCGTATATGTGGGTGGGCTCTTTCTGGAATAAATATTAAATCTTTTTATGATTATCAAATGTACTGAGTGACTGACAACATCTTTGTCATGGAATATGTTTGTTGGTTCACATTGAGTTTGCTGTTTTAACGCACATCTTGCTTTAATATATTTTCAAGATCTGAGGTAAGCTATCTGTTGTTGCTTTCAGTATGGCTAACAGGTTATGCAAAATGATATTCAGACTCACATTAGACACATTTAACTTTAAATAAAGCGCATAATCTTTACCTGACACTGTCACCAGTGTTGGGGGTAATGCATTACAAGTAACGCAAGTTACATCATATTATTACTTTTTCCAAGTAACTAGTAAAGTAACGCATTACTTTTTAATTGACAAGAAAATATCTTAGTTACTTTTTTCAAATAAGTAACGCCAGTTACTTTTCCCCCATTTATTGATTAAAAGCTGTCCTTTCTCCATGTTGAGAGAAATTGGGAGTAAGATGTTAGTTCTAGAAAATATGTGAACATGTATTAATTCATCTCACTCACAAAAAATAGATTCAGTATTCCTCAAAATGAATAAAAACAGTGAAATTCAACTCAGAATATGACGCAAACCTTCAATAATTAAATATGTTAAATAATGCAAATATCCTCTATGCATTTAATACCATTTTATTAACGATGTCTTTGCTGCCGATCTTCGATGATGCAATTCAACCATACTAAGCTAAAATTACTCAAGATAATCTAACATTTGTTTTCCTTTTTTTATTGCTGAAGAGTTGATATTTTTTCTTCTGCGGTCTACCGTACAGACGTGATTTTACATTTCTCAAAGCCTGAGGCTTTTACATTTGCCAAAAATATAACTTTTTATATTGAAAACAAAGAATCAAGCCCTGACCAGATTTAAAAAGTAACGCAAAAGTAAAGTAACGCTTTATATAAAGTAACTTTCCATAAAAAAGTAACTAAGTAACGTAATTAGTTACTTTTTTAGGGAGTAACTCAATATTGTAATGCATTACTTTTAAAAGTAACTTTCCCCAACACTGACTATCACTGTCATTTAGTTTGTATGACGTTGCAGAAATAGAAACCTTTTTTAAAACAGAAATTTTGTGTGTCACTGTCACAGCTAGTTAGGACAAAAACTCAGATTAACATAGAAAATATACCTTTTATTCTGTGTCGCGTGTAGATAGGACACGTGTCAGGGTTAGTATCTAATTATTACCCAGTTATTATAATCATGGTAACACTTTATTTGAAGGATCAGTTCTCACTTTTAACTAGTTGCTTATTACTAGCATATCGGCTGTATATTAGTACTTATAAAGCACATATTAATGCCTTATTCTGCATGACCATATTGTAGATCCTGTAATCCTAACTCATACCTAAACTTAACAACTACCTTACTTATTAATAGTTATAAGCAGCAAGTTAGGAGTTGAGTTGAGTTGAGTTGAATTGAGACAGAAGTCATAGTGAATATGTGTACCTACACTCTAAAACATTCTGGGTTAAAAACAACCCAACTTGGGTTATTTGGCAACCCAGCACTGGGTAAATATGGGACAGAACGTCTAGGTTACGTACGTAACCCTCGTTCCCTGAAGGAGGGAACGGAGACGTTACATATGGGAACTTGCTTGAGTGACTAATCACCTCTGAGCTTTACAGAAAAGGCCAATGAAATTGGCGAGTGGAGTTTGCGTGCAACGCCACTCCCCCCGTACATACGGGTATATAAGATGGCGGCGCGCATTCACTCATCAGGTTTTTGCTGAGGAGCCGAGCCGCAGCCCGGTGTCAGCGCGAGCTAGGGTTGTGGCAGGGGATGTAGCATCTCCGCTCCCTCCTTCAGAGTGAATAGAGTCAATACGTAACCTTCCCAACACCCTAGGGACCAGTAGAGGGGCCCCATAGGGGTGCCAGATGTACTGAAGCATGGGTTGGGGGGGGGCGGAGCACATGTGGTTTAGGCATGTGGAATAAAGAAATTGAATATATCTATTTTGGTTATAGATATATGAGGGAAAACACAGCCTTCTGGCTGACTGTGGAAACATACTGAGACATTTTGCCACAACCTTCTGGGCGAAGGAGACCCAGTTGGAGCACAGTCGTGGACTACTCCACATCTAGTCCTGACTGCAGGGCATGGAGGACCCAGGTTCGCCGGAGGAAACATTCTGGGAAAATAGCGCACGGATCCCATGGGAATGGCGCAGCAAGCCGACACCTGCCGGCCTCCCGCAAATTACCTGATGTTACCTTAACACACGGGAGGACACGGGCTCTACGCGGAGATTATAAAATCTCGCGAAAGTGTTAGGTGTCGCCCAGCCCGCAGCTCTGCAGATGTCTGCTAGCGAGGCGCCGTGCGCCAGCGCATAGGAGGAGGCAACACTCAGAGTGGAGTGAGCTCGAACTCCTAGGGGGCACGGCTCTCCCTGGCTTTCATAGGCCAGGGAGATGGCATCTACCACCCAATGGGCCAACCTCTGCTTGGAGACAGCATTTCCCTTCTGCTGTCCTCCGAAGCAAACAAAGAGCTGCTCGGAGCATCTAAAGCCCCGGGTGCGGTCCACGTAAACCCGTAAGGCACGAACGGGACACAGCAACGCTAAGGCCGGGTCTGCCTCCTCCGGGGGCAGAGCTTGCAGGTTCACCACCTGATCCCGAAAGGGTGTGGTGGGAACCTTGGGCACATAGCCGGGTCGGGGTCTCAGGACAACGTGAGAATCAGCCGGCCCGAACTCCAGGCTTCGCTGAGGGAGTAATAAAGCTGGCAGTGGGAGGATTCTGGGGAGGCAAACAGATCTATCTGGGCCTTGCCGAATCGACTCCATATCAGCTGGACTGTCTGGGGGTGGAGTCGCCATTCTCCAGGGTGGGTGGGCTGCCGTGAGAGCTGATCGGCTGCACGGTTGAGCTCCCCTGGAATGTGAACGGCGCGCAGCGATTTCAGCCGCGTCTGACTCTACAGGAGCAGATGGCGGGCGAGTTGCGACATACGACAGGAGCGTAGACCACCTTGACGGTTGATGTATGCTACGGTCGCAGTGTTGTCCGTGCGGACAAGCACGTGCTTGTGGCGGAGCATCGGAAGAAAGCGACGCAGCGCGATAAGCACTGCAAGCAACTCCAGGCAGTTGATGTGCCAAAGCAGTCGAGGTCCTGTCCAGGAGCCCGAGGCTGCTTGCCCGTTGCATACAGCACCCCAACCCGTGGTGGAGGCATCCGTGTGGACCACAACATGCCTGGAGACCTGTCCTAAGGGGACTCCGGCCCGTAGGAAAGCAGGGTCTGACCACGGGCTGAATAGGCGGCGACACTGCGGGGAAACGCCAATCCGGAGTGTGCCACGGTGCCATGCCCATCTCGGGACTCGATCATGTAGCCAGCGCTGAAGCGGTCTCATATGAAGCAAGCCGAGCGGCGTTACTGCGGCTGCGGCTGCCGTATGCCCCAGGAGCCTCTGAAAAGTTTTGAGAGGGACCGCTGTTTTGTGCCTGAATGATTTCAGGCAGTTCAGCACTGACTGCGTGCGCTCGTTGGTGAGGCAGGCTGTCATATTGACCGAGTCCAGCTCCATGCCGAGAAAAGAGATCCTCTGCACTGGGGAGAGTTTGCTCTTCTCTCGGTTGACCCGAAGGCCCAGATGGCTGAGGTGCTGGAGCACCAGATCCCTGTGTTCGCACAACTGATCTTGCGAGTGAGCCATGATGAGCCAGTCGTCAAGATAGTTGAGGATGCGAATGCCCTTCCGCCATAGCGGGTTCAGGGCCCCCTCCGCGGCCTTCGTAAAGACGTGGGGGGACAGGGACAGGCCAAATGGGAGCACCTTGTACTGATACGCTCGACCCTCGAAAGCAAACCATAGAAAGGGTCTGTGTCGAGGCAAAATCGAGACGTGAAAGTACGCATCCTTCAGGTCTATGGCTGCAAACCAATCCTGGTGTCAAACGCACGAAAGGATGCGTTTCGAAGTGAGCATTTTGAACGGCAGCCTGAGAAGGGACCGATTCAACACTCGAAGATCCAGGATTGGTCGTAACCCACCGCTCTTCTTGGGCACGATGAAGTAGGGGCTGTAAAACCCCGACTTCATCTCGGCTGGAGGGACAGGCTCGATTGCGTCCTTCGCCAGCAAGACAGCAATCTCCGCACGCAGGACAGAGGCATCCCTGTCCGAGTGGACAGAAGTGAAAAGGACGCCTCTGAACTTGGGCGGGCGCCTGGCGAATTGAATCGCGTAGCCGAGACGTACCGTCCGGATCAACCACCGGGACGGGCTGGGCAGCTCTAGCCAGGCCGCCAGCCTGGTCGCCAGTGGGATCAGCGGAGCGTTGACCGACGTGACCGCGGTGGGGCAGCCTGCGGAAAGGGGAAGGGGACTGGTCCCAGAAGGATAAACGTCCTGGAGAGCAGTCTGGCCGTGCTGGGCGGCTCTTACCTTCTTCCCAGGTTCCCGCGCTGGCGAATGTTGGCTCCGAGTCCGAACCCGAGGAGACATAATGTCGGTCAGGAGCAGATCTCGGGGCACTTGGCCCAGAGATGTGGAAAATTGCTCTTTCTGTGAGTGGGTGGGTACCGCCAACCCGTAGGTCGGCGGCGGCTGAACACACAGAAGGTCCCGGCCCTCCTCCGGGAGTGGGGGCACAGATGTTCTCGTCCCCCGAAGAGCAGCTTCCACCATCTCCGGGCTGCCCGTGTCAGGGACGCCGCGCAGAGTCTTGGGTGCTGGCCCCTGAGCAGCGGGCGACGCCGCTCCCCTGCGGCGGCCACGACGTCTGGCGGCGAGGCACGCATCATGGGCCTCAGCCGGAGACGAAGCAGGTTGTTCTTGCTTCTTGGGGGCCGCAGGGGGGCGCCCTCGGCGACGAGCAGGCTGAGCACCCGGGGACTTCCTGGGAGTCTCGCGCCGGGGCAAGATGTGCTTGATCGCCTCAGTCTGCTTCTGTACTGCCGAGAACTGCTGGGCGAAGTCCTCGACAGTGTCGCCGAAGAGGCCGGCCTGGGAGACGGGAGCGTCGAGAAAGCGTGTTTTGTCGACATCTGCCATCTGCGCCAGGTTCAGCCAGAGGTGGCGTTCCTGGACCACGAGCGTGGACATCACCTGACCAAGGGACCGCGCCGTGACTTTAGTCGCCCGAAGGGCGAAGTCGGTCGCCGCACGCAGCTCCTGCATCACCGCTTGGTCAGGACTACCCTTGTGCAGTTCTTTCAAGGCCTTGGCCTGATAGACCTGCAGGGTGGCCATGGCGTGCAGGGCAGTGGCGGCCTGGCCCGCAGCACTGTAGGCTCTGCCGGTAAGAGCCGATGAAAGCCTACAGGCTTTGGACGGGAGGTGCGGAGAGCCCTGCCAGGTGGCGGCGTCTTGCGGGCATAAATGCACCGCAACCGCACGCTCAACCTGAGGGACCCCCTCGTACCCCCTGGCCCGGCGGAACATTCTGCACCGTCACCTGGAGGTCCCCCAAGCGCCTCGCCGTAGCAGCCGTAAAGCCTTTAAGGCTCGATGAACTGCCGCGGGAAGACGACGAGGGGAGCCGCCTCGTGAACGAGAGGCGGGACCTCAACGTGGCCATGGACATACGCTCGCAATGAGCGCATGAACCATCCACAAACGCTGCCTCAGCGTGCGCTCGGCCCAGGCACGTGAGACAGCGATCATGACCGTCAACGGAGGTGAGGAAACTACCGCACCCAGAAACGCTCGGCCAGAAAGCCATACCAGGACAATGGCTCTCAACGACCGTAAGGAAATTGCTCTTTTAGATCCCGGTTCGCCCAGGGAGGACGCGGCACAATCTGTGCGGCAGTGCTCGCTGGAATGCGAGGAAGCCGGCACTTTACTCCTTTGAACACAGGCAGCCGGCTCACAGGATCTTCAACTGCAGCGGGTTGTAATTTTGTCACGCGCTGAAGTGGAGTAGAGCATACTCTGCAGGAGTTTAAATACTTTGTTTTTGCAAAACAAATAACAGCTCGTCGCGGTGAGGCTCCGAAGCGAAAATCTGATGGGTTAAATGTTTTTACCCAACATGCTGGGTTGTTTAATTAAGTTAACTATTGTTTATAAATTATTATATTGCTGGATTAAAATGGACTGAACTTATAAAAACACACACAGAATTACTAGAGGCAACAGCAATAATCAAAAGATGAACATTTATTATTAAGCGAGGATACCCATGGACAAAAGTATGAGACAAATACATGAGACGCAGTTGACTGACATCTTGTCCTTACATTGCGTTGAGTACAATAATACAATTTACAACACAGTATAGACTTTATTAATGAAATAAAATGTATATAAAACTTTATTTCACTTAAGAAGTGCACAAAATCGGCGGCACTGAGAACCGATCTCTCCTGTAGAGGTTAAAAAGCCAGCACTCTGACTGTAACTCAGCATCTGGGTTGTTTCGTCCGAGACAGTCTCATCTCAGCGGTTGGGTAGAAAAAAATAACTCAGCATTAAAAATGTCCCAGTTACAATTTAGTTACAAAAAATTACCCAGCACCTGGATAAAAATATTAAGAATAACCCAATAAAATGACCCACCAAGCTGAACCCAGCATTTGGGTTAAAAAAATATAACCCAGCATATTTTAGTGTACACATAATTGTTCCTACTTAATACTGTAAACCTCCTCTAGTAATTATGTGTCTGATTTTTAATTTACAGCCTATTTTGGGCTAATTTTAAGCTAGCCATATAGTAATTTTTGACTTAAAGATGCAGTCTGTAACTTTTGGCACACAACGGCAGAGGAGCAACTTACCACACAAACCTGTATTTAATATAGTATGGATCCTATTGTCTTTCATATCGTGTTTTTTGTTTTGTTTTTGAAGAATGAGGGCATGTCATGCAACCTGTCCCTGCTGACATCAGTCTACTTTGACTAGCTTCTACCAAGTGACAGGTAAATTACCATAAAGTTTGTGACCCATTTTTAGGTCATGAACCATCAGTTTTAGATTATGTAAAACAATGATTCAAAAATGATGCATAGCCTATTTTATATTTTAAAAAGCCTGAATAAATATGTTCATTTCATGCTGTGGGTGCTTATATTGAGAAGAGTCGTCCAACCATAATGCATTACGTTAGCATGTGAGTGGGTGACTGAGACATAAACAGCATCGATGACCATAGTGTTAAGCCATCACGTCATAAAAGCATATAAGAACATATGGACCGTAGGCTTCAGGATGCACCCCAGTGATGTCATGCATTTAGGCGTGACTGGGACCCCTTCTGTTGTCCGTCATCCACTGACAGCTGGCAGGGGTGGGGCTCTGATGAGGGGTATGTGTGTCAGCCATAGGGGTGCAGATTAACCCTGTCTGCGTCCACCTGGCAGACAAATATGGAAAAAGTACCTAAGACTTTAACTTGTGCCAAAGCACTTTGAGGGAAAATTACTCAGGCAAAAATAGCCTATGTGAATTAAAATTACTCATGTAGAAAAGGATCAATTTAGGAATGCCAAGCAAATATAGCTAATACGAATTAAAATCAGTCATGTAGAAAAGTGTAAATTGGGGAATTTCACTTTTAGAATTATCATTATATTGCTTTTACTTTACTAGCTGGCGTATCTGACTGTTCATTAGACTGAAAGGATTTATGAAAGAGTATGTGAAAGTAAATACAGTCATGAAATAAAAAAATATATATTGTAGTTTGTTTAGTCAGATTTCAGTGTGCACTACTTTGGTTTTAATTATTTTAGTTAATTTAGTCATTTATTTTATTAACGATTTGTTACAAGAATGATAATGTAATGAATCAGGTAACAGGACAGTGACATTCAATCTACTAAAGAGGAATCAATTAATTTCAATCATGCAAAATCATTTTGCAGGAAGATATGGTGTCTTATTCATTTGTGAATTATAATACACACAACGTTTCTACACTCCACTTATGATGAATTTTTTAAATAAAGCCCTGGTCATTTAAATAAAATATACAGTGTCCACTAATATTAGCACCCTTGGTAAATATGAGATGGCTGTGAAAATAAATCTGCATTGTTTATCTTTTTGATCTTTCATTAAAAAAAAAAAAATACAAAATTCTAACCTTTCCTTGAAGTAAAACAACTGAAAGTGGGGGAAAATCTCATTATTATTCATTGGCCACAAGTATTGGCACCCCTAGAAATTCTTATGAGTCAAATATCTCTTAAGTACACTGACCAAAATTATAAATGCAACACTTTTGCTTTTGCCCCCATTTTTCAAGAGCTGAACTCACCGATCTAAGACTTTTTCTATGTACACAAAAGGCCTGTTTCTCTCAAATGTTGTCTAAATCTGTGTTAGTGAGCACTTCTCCTTTGCCAAGATAATCCATCCACCTCACAGGTGTGGCATATCAAGATGCTGATTAGACAGCATGATTATTGCACAGGTGTGCCTTAGGCTGGCCGCAATAAAAGGCCACTCTAAAATGTGCAGTTTTACTGTATTGGGAGGGTCCGGGGGGGTCCGAAAACCAGTCAGTATCTGGTGTGATCACGATTTGCCTCATGCAGTGCAACACATCTCCTTCGCATAGAGCTGATCAGGTTGTTCATTGTGGCCTGTGGAATGTTGGTCCACTCCTCTTCAATGGCTGTGTGAAGTTGCTGGATATTGGCAAAATATTGGAACACGCTGTCGTATACGCAGATCCAGAGCATCCCAAACATGCTCAATGGGTGACATGTCCGCTAAGTATGCTGGCCATGGAAGAAATGGTATGTTTTCAGCTTCCAGAAATTGTGTACAGATCCTTGTATTTTCATGCTGCAACGAGGTGATGGTTGTGGATGAATGGCACAACAATGGGCATCAGGATCTCGTCACGGTATCTCTATGAACCAAGCTAATTCATATCTTAGGTAGCACTTGATAATTACAGACAGCTGTGTTGGAGCAGGGCTGGAACTAAAGTCTGCAGGTAGGTAGATCTCCAGGAACAGGGTTGGACACCCCTGCCATAACCCCACCGCCACCATGGGCCACTCGATCCACAATGTTGACATCAGCAAACCGCTCACCCACACGACGCCATACACGCTGTCTGCCATCTGCCCTATACAGTGAAAACCGGGATTCATCCGTGAAGAGAACACCTCTCCAAAGTGCCAAACGGCATCGAATGTGAGCGGTTACGACGATGAACTGCAGGCAGGTCGAGACTCCGATGAAGATGTTGAGCATGCAGATGAGATAAGAAATCTAAACCTGCCTCTGTTAGAAATCTTATAATGGGCTGTGGTTAGATCTCCCATCAGGGCAATGATCCAAAACAAACATCAAAATCAACACAAAAATGTGAGCACATGGTTGTCCCAGTTCCCTGACCTGAACCCAATAGAAAATGAGTGGGGTAAAGTGAAGAGAAGAAGCTCCAACATGGAGCTGGGAATATGAAGGATCTGGAGAGATTCTGTATGAAGGAATGGTCTCTGATCTCTTTTCAGGTGTTCTCCAAACTCATCAGGCATTATAGGAGAAAACTCAGAGCTGTTATCTTGGGACAAGGACATTGTGTGACAATAATTGTGGCCAACAAAATAGAGAAAAAACATGTATTTCATAATGAAATTTCCCCCACACTTTCCATTGTTTTACTTTAATGAAAAATTAGAATTCTGTGAATTTTTTGAATGAAGGATCAGATTCATTTTTACACAGCCACCTTTGATCATATTTACCAAAGGTTCCAGTAATAGTGGAGGGCACTGTAAATATAAATGTATATGGTAAGATGAATGAATTACAGTGCTGATCAGTGATGACTGATATCAAAATATGAAAATCCTAAAGGGATTTTGCATCAGCATTTGTTTCCTAAATGCTATTTTACAAAGTCTTAATTTAGTTTTGGGGGTGTACTAGAACACACTTTTATGCTTGGTGGTTTAAAAAACACATTATTTTGTGCATAATTTACATTATTACAATACCTTTCTCCCCAGCCTGGCACAAATGGCTCTATTAGTTCTGGTTTTGATGAAGGCCCGCCTTCCGAATCCCATGTTGGGATTGGTTAGCTGTCCCAGTGCGTTGTGATTGGCAAACAGCTTAGACGGTCCGTCTGCTCCAATATAGTTAAGGATATATTAAGGTGTAGTTGACGCTACAGTAGTGTTGGATCCTATTGTCAGCCTGCGAGATTGTAATACATGATATTATCGTGATAATTTATTTAATTATTTACACACTTAGTTTCGTTGCCCGAAACCAGCTCCAGCATAAGGCTAAAGGCAATCTAAGGTTTTTAATATGACTTAATTGTATTTAACATGACACAATGGAGTAAAAACATTGTAAGTTACTAATTATAATGATTACATTATCACATTAGCAGATACAGAAAACAAGCAAAGAACTCTTTTTAAGGTTGCGCTGTAAATTAATAAACTCTAGGATTGATTGATTGATTGATGAACATGGCACGGTGTGCATGATTTAGGCTAATATATTTCTGAACCATCCATTTTGTCCTAAATAGAGTTTTCTGACCTGTAAGAATTAAATTATGTTTTCAATTATAACATTTCGGTCAGAGTTGCACTTTAATGGATTAGGCCTTCATGACCCAAGGTAAAATGCAGTGTAAATCCCCTTTCAAATTTACAAGTGTCAAATGTTGCTTTACCCAGGACTTAAAAACACGATAACCCAGGGTTAATTTGAGTGTGAAAAGGCCAAATACTGTAGGCTAGATGATGACACAAAGTGACATGAGCTGTAATATTTGCACAGGAATTCATGTATGACTACTTTTCCTTCTTAACTTGGAGGCAGAGGCTTCAGGCTGAGGGGATCTTGTGGATAATTTTATAAAAGAATATAAATAGGAAAGGGGCAGTTGTTTGCAATTGCTTCCTACATATTTGATTTTCAGACAAGTCAAGCTGTGAGATTTTTTTTTTAGACGAGCAGCTTTATTTATTTTGTTTTGGACATAACATTCATCTGTTTGCATTTCTTTTCTCCATATTTGATTTTCAACAAAGTCAGTCTGTAAATTTGTTAGTCCAACATCTTTTTGCTATAAAAATTTTGCAAATGTAGTTTAATGTATTGAATTCATATTTTAATTTGATTATTTTATTTTATTTTATTTATTCTATTCTATTTTGGAAATGAAATTCATCTGTTTGCATTTCTTTCCTCCATATTTGATTTTCAACAAAGTCAGTCTGTAAATTTGTTAGTCCAGCACCTTTTTGCTATTAAAAAAATGCAAATGTAATTCAATTTAGTTAATTCATATTTTAATTTGATTTAATTTGTGAAAATGAATTTTATCTGTTTGCATTTTTCCTTTGATTTTCAACCAAGACATAAAGACTTTTTGTTAGTCCAACACCTTTTTGCAAAATTAAGCATTTTATGTTATGTTATGTTATGTTATGTTATGTTATGTTATTTTGCTGCAGCTCAGGTCTTCCCAACAGAAATGGGGCACAACTCCAAAAAGAAAATAGGACATTTAGAAGACACATCTGGACACATCTGATTTATCATTTACCATTTGCATCAGCACAAAAAAAAATGACTGAAATTTGCACAGCTATAAAAAACACAAGCTGCTCTTCAACACACCAAAGTGGCATTTTGTTCTTTTTTGTTCCATATCGTTCTATAGGTGTAATTGGTTAAGAAAAGCACCAGTGAATGGCTATAAATATATATCAAGTGTTCCTGTTCTGAAATTGTTAGGACTGTAACTGCAAATGGAGGGTCCTTGTTCTCAGACAGGGTTAATCTTGAAACACAGAGTGCCTGAATATGTGACTAAAGCACAAAGCCTTGAAATTGCTTCCAAGAAAAGTGCTGAAGCTTATTTTCACCGTTACCTTCCGCCACTCAGGGAAGTGTGTGTCTGCGTGTTTCAACATGACAGTGATGTGTTGAGGAGGAGGACAAGGTCCATTCATCTTTTCATCAACCTGCCTCTCACCCTTTTAGTTGAGTTACAATGCAGGTGCATAGAGACGTGCTTCTCGGAAGACCTTTAACCTGTGAGATTTCCACGCTTTTTGAGTCGTGCGTCATTGCTCTGCGAGAATCCATTCATTCGGGATTTTCTTTTTAATGTTCGTCTAAAGGGAGATAAGTGTTTGTGGCAGATGATGCAACGTGATGATGCACAATGCAAGTTGTGAATTTTTTGGTCGTTGCATCATGAAACAAGCGCAAGTAGTTTTTTCTTTGACCTTTTCTCAAGGGTAAAGAGCACTTCAAAGCAAAAGTGGCTTCTTAAAGTGGCTCCAGGCCATGATGAAGAGCTCTCGGGACAGTTTGCTTTGGCTGCTGTTACTGATTGTGCCACAATCAATTAAGTCAATTTTTTTATTTCCCTGCAAAAATGTAAGTGGAGCGTAATAAATTAATTTCATAACCCAGCAACATGCACTTTATGTACTAATGAGGACACAAAGCAAAGAGATTGTTTTTCAATAGTCTTGTTTATCTTCCAGAGGGCTTTTTTCTTTGCTCAAGTGCTACTTAAGCCACCACTGACTGTACACTCGGTGTCCCTGTTTCCATAGTAACTGTGCCAATACAGGGCACAAAATCAAGCTAATGTGGTGTATGAGAACACGTCCACTCCCTGCTGTTTCTTAGCATAAGCAGGTGCTTCTAAGTAAAACACTTGGGCTTTTCATAATAAGCATAACATAACAAAAAATGTCAGCATTTGTTTCTGTCATGGAAATCAGTTCCCAGTGGTGAGAGGTTAAAATATTATTCAGGAAATTCTCAAGAAATTATTTCACCATTAAGAGGTTGGACTGAGAAAGCCTAACCTGAAAATCTGAAGTTGTTGTAAAAGCCTGAAAAGTTTGAAAAAAAAAAAAAAAGATTAGCATGTTGTTAGCATGCTTAGCATGTTACTAGCATGATTAACATGTTTTAGCATGATTAGTATGTTTCTAGCATGTTTTTAGTAAAATTAGCATGTTGTTAACATGTTGCCAGCATGTTGTTACCATGCTTCTAACGTGATAAACATGTTGGTAGCATGTTTCTAACATGATGAGCATATTGCTACCATGTTACTTACATGTTGTCAGCAAGTTGCTAACATATATCTAGCATGTTAGCATGTTGTTAGCATCTTTTAAGCACAATTAGCATTTTGTAAGCATATTTTTTAGTGTGATTAGCATGTTGTTAACATGTTGCCAGCATTTTGTTACATACTTCTAATGTGATTAGCAGGTTTAAAGCATTATTAGCATATTTTAGTGTGATTAGCGTCTTGTTAACATTTTACTAGTATGTTGTTACATACTTCTAATGTGATTAAAATTATGTTTTAACATGCTTTAGCATGATTAGCATGTCATTAGCATGTTGTTAGCATAATTAGCATGAATTTAACATAATTAACATGTTGTTAGCACGTTTCTAGCATTATTAGCATGTTGCTAGCATGTTTTAGTATAATTGGCATGCTGTTAACATGTTGCTAGCATGTTGTTACATGCTTCTAATGTGTTTAGCATGTAGTTAACATGTTGCTATCATGTCTTTAGCATAATTAGCATGTTGTTAGCATTTTTACAACATTATTAGCATGTTGCTTGCAGGTTTTTAGTATGATTAGCATGTTTTAACATGTTGTTACACACTTCTAATGTAATTAGCATGTTTCTAGCATGATTAGCATTTTGCTAGCATGTTTTTAGTGTGATTAACATGTTGCTAGCATCTTGTTACATACTTTAACATGATTAGGATATTGCTAGCATGTTTCCAGCATGATTAACATGTTCTTAAGACGTTTCTAGCATTATTAGCATTTAACTATCATGTTACTAGCATGTTTACAATGTTACTAGCATGGTTTAGTATGATTAGCATGTTGTTAACATGTTGCTAGCATTTTTTTTTACATACTTCTAATGTAAATAGCATGCTGCTACAATGTTTTGAACGTAATTAGCATGTTTTAACATGATTAGCATGTCGTTAGAACATTGCTAAGATGTTTTAACACAATAAGCATGTTGTTAGCATGTTTTAGTATGATTAACATGTTAACGTTGCAAGCATGTTGTTTCATACTTCTAATGTGATTAGCATGTTGATAGCATGTTTTGAACATGATTAACGTTTTAACATGGTTAGCATGTCGTTAGAACATTGCTAACATGTTTTAACACAATTAGCATGTTGTTAGCATGTTTTAGTATGATTAACATGTTAACATGTTGCTAGCATGTTGTTTCATACTTCTAATGTGATTAGCATGTTGCTAGCATGTTTGTAACATGATTAGCATGTTGCTAACATGACCATGGTGTAGTTAACATGCTAGCATGATTAGCATGTTGCTAGCATGTTTCTAATGTGATTAATCATGTTGCTAACATATTTTTATTGACATGATTAGCATGTTGTTTGCATGTTTTTAACATGAATGGCATGTTACAAGCATGTTGCTAATGTGATCAGCATGTTACTAGCATGTTGTTAGCATGATTAGCATGTTACTAGCGTGTTGCTAGCATGATGAACTAGCATGTTTTAACTTGATTTAAGGTTTAAACCAAACGTAATTTGAGAACTTGTAACTAATCGCTACATTTAGCTGTTACAAATTATTGTAAGCATTTTTATAAAATTATCCAAAGTTTTATTTATTTATTTATTTATGGATCATAAACCTTTGTGGAGTTGTATTCTCAGATAATTTTCAGTTGTGTGTCATCCTGGTAAATCTCACCTCAATCTCACACATTCAGTGCTGTCACATACTGGAGTGAGGAGGGACAATATGAGGCTTTATGGTCCAGTGGTCTTTGGGGTCCAGCCATCTGTCTGTGTGTGACTTCGGTCCAACAGCAGATGATCAGAGAGACAGGTCTCACAGGACGTCCGACCCTTTGACCTTGCTGCCGTCCTCCAGATCCCCACCAAACACCAAGCCACTCAACCACCGACTGTCATCCATTGACTCTGTCTATTCGACTTGTTTGTTTTAGAGGAAAACGTGTGAGAGAGACAGAGAGACGTTGCGATAACAACAGACGTGCTCTTTGAAGAAAACAAAGCTCCATTATTAGCAGCAGGCAGCAAACAGCAGCACAGGCCAATCAAAGCCTTTGATTTGCTCTGCGAGTCTAATTTGTGCATATGGTCACAGATTACAGCTGAAACACATCACAGAAAACCCTGAAGAAATGAAAGAGGAGGAGACAGACGGATAGATTGGGAGTGATATTCAAAGACTACTTGGCGAGATTTGCTGACAGAGTAAATCTTCTTTAGTAATGGTTTATTCATCTTACTTTTTGGCCATATGAATATCAGCAACTGCTCCACACAGCATATTTTTGCTTAGTTTGGGACTCGAGCACATATTCTCACTACTATATGAGACTGAATGTCATTGATTCATTCAGATTGATTGGCGTGTCTGTGTGAGTTCAAAGCCGGATGGTGTGTGTTTCTAGATGTTACATCACACAGAAGAAAACAAGAAGAAATGGTCCCAGGTGAGAATTGAGAAAGAGTATTGATGGAAAACAGACAGGCCTGCATATACATGAAGCTGAATATACTTTATTCTTGCTGTCTTACATTCTGTTGTTGATTTAGTTCTTCAGTTGATAGAGTCTCAAAGGATGATGAGGCATCTAAATATGGGTGTCATGTCCTCCATCCATCCATCTGTTTATACACACACACACTCCCATAGACACACACTGTGAGTGCATTAGTGATCTCCTGCTTACATAAGTATATGCTCTTATGTTTGTCTAATAAAATTTGCTTTTTTAAATTGATCCCTTTTTTGGTTAGAGTCTGAGCATAGAATATACTTTAATGTGTTTGGTTACACTTTATTTTGATAGTCCATTTTAGACATTCTACTAACTATAAGTAACTTTGCAACTACATGTCTACTAACTCTCAGAGCGGACTGTTAGGTTAGGTTTAGGGTTAGTAGAATAAGTTGATATATAATTGCAAAATTTAGAAGAGTGTTAGCAGATATTAAGCAGTCTACTAATACTCAAATGACTAGAAGATTTATTTTTGGCATTTTCATGCCTTTATTTACTCCTTTCAACCTGTGGTTAGAAGCATAGATCCTTGTTAGTAAGACACATTGGCTCAATAAAGTATGCTGCTGGGCACAATAAGCAAGCTAACATGCAGTACAATCTATATCTTCCATTCTATCTAAATATAGATGCATTTTAATCTATGTACAGGTGCATCTCAATAAATTAGAATGTTGTGGAAATGTTCATTTATTTCAGTAATTCAGCTCAAATTGTGAAACTCGTGTGTTAAATAAATTCAGTGCACAAAGACTGAAGTAGTTTAAGTCTTTGGTTCTTTTAATTGTAATGATTTTGGCTCACATTTAACAAAAAACCCACCAATTCACTATCTCAACAAATTAGAATATGGTGACACGCCAATCAGCTAATCAACTCAAAACACCTGCAAAGGTTTCCTGAGCCTTCAAAATGGTCTCTCAGTTTGGTTCACTAGGCTACACAATCATGGGAAAGACTGCTGATCTGACATTTGTCCAGAAGACAATCATTGACACCCTTCACAAGGAGGGTAAGCCACAAACATTCATTGCCAAACAAGCTGGCTGTTCACAGAGTGCTGTATCCAAGCATGGTAACAGAAAGTTCAGTGGAAGGAAAAAGTGTGGAAAAAAAAAGATGCACAAACGAGGCGTCTTACCTGGGCTAACGAGAAGAAGAAATGGACTGTTGCCCAGTGGTCCAAAGTCCTCTTTTCAGATGAGAGCAAGTTTTGTATTTTATTTGGAAACCAAGGTCCTAGAGTCTGGAGGAAGGGTGGAGAAACTCATAGCCCAAGTTGCTTGAAGTCCAGTGTTAAGTTTCCACAGTCTGTGATGATTTGGGGTGCAATGTCATCTGCTGGTGTTGGTCCACTGTGCTTTTTGAAAACCAAAGTCACTGCACCCATTTCCCAAGAAATTTTAGAGCACTTCATGCTTCCTTCTGCTGACCAGCTTTTTAAAGATTCTGATTTCATTTTCCAGCAGGATTTGGCACCTGCCCACACTGCCAAAAGCACCAAAAGTTGGTTAAATGACCATGGTGTTGGTGTGCTTGACTGGCCAGCAAACTCACCAGACCTGAACCCCATAGAGAAAATTGAAATGAGAAACAAGAGGCCAAAAAATGCAGATGAGTTGAAGGCCACTGTCAAAGAAACCTGGGCTTCCATACCACCTCAGCAGTGCCACAGACTGATCACCTCCATGCCGAATTGAGGCAGTAATTAAAGCAAAAGGACCCCCTACCAAGTATTGAGTACATATACAGTAAATTAACATACTTTCCAGAAGGCCAACAGTTCACTAAAAATCACAATTTGAGTTTAATTACTGAAATAAATGAACTTTTCCACAAAATTCTAATTTATTGAGCTGTATTTTTGCACATTCTCTATAAACGCTGCTTTTGAATAGCCCCAAGGGAAGGAAACCCCAGAGTATGACGTAAGAGGGAACCCGTGATGAACAAGCAAATTAGTCATCAGTTGCAATGTAAATACAGCGTCATTAACAATGGCCCTATATTGTTGAACTAATGTGGTTCAAACGGCAGAGATGCGACCATGTTCAGGAAACAGTTGTGACTAGCTAGTTAGTTTCCACAACAATACATCGTACTATGGTGGTTAATCAGCGAGTTACGCCGTTGTATGGGGAAAAAATTGAGGTTAAACCATTGGAGTCACATAATAATGTCTTTCCTAATGCTCTGTAGAGGGACCGAATGCTTTCGAATTTCATCAGAAAGATCCTCATTTGTGTTCGGAAGAGTAACAAAGGTCTTACGGGTGTGAAACGACTTGAAGGTGAGAAATAATGAAAGAATCTCTATTTTTGGGTGTACTATCCCTTTAATTCATCTATGGTTCCAAAAAAATTAAAGAAGCTGTTTTAGTGCTCAGTGCAAACTAAAACATATACTGTCAGATAGTGCTCACTAAATGTTATTACAGGACAGAAGAAAAAGCTGATCTAGAACTTTACTTGCTAACTAAAGTTAGCTACTTGTTTCTATCGAAAAAATATTTTTTTTAAAGGGGCTTTATGTAAGAAGTTTCAAGCAATAATAACTTTTATTGCCAATGTATAAACAGCATGTAACGTAACACAAAAAAATGAGATGAAGCCTGTAGATTAATAATGTTAAGGACTCAGGGCAGTTTTGCTGGAAAAATCCAAGGGAATTAACAGTGTAATTTTAATAAACCACATCTGTCGATGTGATTTCGGTGAATCATTGGCCGTCGCTCGCTAACATTACTATGGAGTGTGTGCAAGAGCATGAGCAAGTTGCTAGCTACAGCTCACGTCACAGCCACTGGTGTTGCTAATAACAAGGGATTCTGAATTCTATATAGAGCCCTTCAACAGCTAAATATCTGCATTTTAATCTATACTGTTGACAGCGAAATAGCTTAAGCCATCCTCTAGAGTAGGACTAGTCAGTAAGCACTGATAAACATGATAAACAGTATGAAGGTAAACACCTGAATTGTGTCTTAAATGAACACAGGAAATGAGAAGAAATAAGGATCAATATATTGTCTAGTGTTAGGGTTAAAGAATATGTTGTTTATAAGTTGTTCAAGGACAAAAGAATCGCTGGACACACACAAAAACTAATTTCTTTCATTTTAACATTTATCAAACTCAACCATACACTTAACCATGTCTGTAAGGAAAATGTAATTTATCAATAACTTCAAATTATCATTTGTTCCCAAACTACTCCTTACTATGTAACAGAATAATGCAGGATAATGTAGGATAGTTATTTTTTTTATGTTTGTTAATGTTACAAATTTTACACATTTCATCTGTTCAGTTTAAATGTTGATTTGATTACTTAAATCAAGCACCTCATTTATACATTTGATAAATTTGATCTAATTTCTACGGACGTTATTTATGTCAAAAGTGAGGAACAAATCAGGGTTTATAAAGGCAAAAAATGATGTGAAAATACATACGGCAAGTGAAAAGCATGAGCATACAAACTTTTTGAGTTCATGTGTGATCAGTGGCGATTTCTTTAAGACTGCAAGGGAAGCTCAGCTTCCCCTATAATGTCACAAAATTAATGGTCAAATTATGTACTATTGTATTAACATTTTATTGACTAAAAATGCGTTAGAAAACGTTCATCTCAAAGACGAGTTCGTTCAGAATCAGTTAGATATAGCAGGTCGGCTGACTTGATTTTCTTCTCATACATTCCCGTAGCGTCACAGTGCATTTCCCCGTTGAAGCCCAGCGTCCATTGACTTCAATGCGGCTGCTTTGAACGTTTTTTTTTCAGTTTTTTTTCACTGGACTCCGAGCTTCTGCGTGATGATTGGAGGGTCTGTCGAAAGATTGCATCTCCTTTTGACTGACAGCGATTTTGTACTATAAGGAATCGCTGAAGCTATTCGCGCTCAGTCCCATCGCGGATTTCTCAAGTTCAGTCGAAATAAAAACTGCTGCAACCTATTTCTTTATATTTTCTTGGCGAAATTGCTTGATTTTCATCATACATTTCACACAATTATACACCACATTCCTTGTTTCACTTTTACAGAGTTTAATATTTTTTTTAGATCGTTCATTCATTCATTCATGTTAATATTTAATGTAGTAATCAATATATATATATAGATTACTACATTAAATATTAACATGGAGGATGACTATAAATTAATATATATATATATATATATATATATATATATATATATATATATATATATAATATAGTAATCTTGAACAATTTTAACATAACATAATGAAACCTTATATTTCTATTAACATACTTTATAAATAAATAAATAAATAAATCTCCATAATAACCTTATTTAAATTGCAACATATTTATACTATATAGTAGCATCTGACTAAAAGAAAAAATACATCATATTTTGCATAATAAAACTAAAGCTTTTTTTTTTTTTTTCCAATTGTTTGCATTGTGACTTACTTATGACAATAAGGCACATTCTTGTGAATAAATAAATAGACAATTTTATGATGTAGGCCAAAAATGAGCTTCCCCTATTTGACACACCAGTAGCCGCCACTGTGTGTGATCATATACCAGTAAATAAAATAATCCAATATTGTTTCTTACATGTAAAGATACATAGGCCGTCATAATATGCATTAAAGGAGTAGTTCACTTCCAGAACAAACATTTACAGATAATGTACCCCTTGTCATCCAAGATGTTCATGTCTTTCTTTCTTAAGTTGTAAAGAAATTATGTTTTTCGAGGAAAACATTTCAGGATTTCTCTCCATATAATGGATATGTAGGGTGTCCCTGCGTTTGAACTTTCAAAATGCAGTTTAAATGCAGCTTCAAAGGGAAGAAAGGCCTTATCTAGCAAAACAATTGGTTATTTTCAAAAAAACAAACAAACAAACAAACAACAACAACAGCAAAAAAACTACAATTTTTTTTATACGTTTTAACTGCAAATGCTCGTCTTGGTCTAGCTCTGCATGAACTGTGTGTATTCCTGTTTATGACAGTTAGGGTATGTCAAAAAACATCTCCCATCTCATTTTCACCTCCAAATTCTAAATCGTCCTACATTACTGTTTTACCTTTTTGACATTTTTAACGTGTAAAGGGCATTTGATCTTTACACGTTTGCTTTGTAAACACTGGGTTGGTACTTCTGCAGCGATGTTGGACGATTTTGAAGCTGGAGAAGAAAATGAGATGGGAGTTTTTCAACATACCCTAACTGTCAAGATGAGCATTTACAGTTAAAAAGTATGAAAATTGTATATATTTTTAGAAAATAACCAGCTAGCTAGATAAGACCCTTCTTCATCAGCTGGGATCATTTAGAGCCCTTTGAAGCTGCATTTAAACTGCATTTTGGAAGTTCAAACTTGGGGGCACCATAGAAATCCACTATATGGAGAGAAATTCTGAAATGTTTTCCTCAAAATACATAATTTAATTACGACTGAAGAAAGAAAGACATGAACATCTTGGATGACAAGGGGTAAAGTACTTTATCTGTAAATTTTTGTTCTGGAAGTGAACTACTCCTTTAATATTATTGTATGCATAAATATACAACTGCTTTGTGAGAATTATGTCACAGAAATGAATTCATTAAAGCCATAAAGGAATATTTGTGTAGATGAAGTTAATGTGCTTGTTCACATTATGCTTGAATTTAAAGGGATAGTTCACCCAAAAATGAAAATTCTGTCTTTAATTACTCACCCTCATGTCATTACAAACCCGTTAGACCTTTGTTCATCTTCAGAAAACAAATTAAGATATTTTTGATGAAATATGAAAACTGAGAACACAACTGACACATTCAAGGTCCAAAAAGTAATGAGTAGCCATAATATTATGAAGCTACGATGTGTTCACTGTCATGAACGCATGGTGAAGACTGACATAGAAGGGAAGTTTTTTTTAATAAAGTTGTTATTTTTGGTTATTATTACATATAAAAGTATTCTCGTAGCTTCATAAAATGACGGTTGAACCACTGGACTATTTTAACAATGTCCTTACTACCTTTCTGGGTCTTGAACGTGGTAGTTGCATTGCTGTCTATACAGGGTCAGAAAGTTCTCAGATTTAATCAAAATATCTTAATTTGTGTTCTGAAGATAAACAAAGATCTTACAGATTTGGACTGACATGAGTGTGAGTAACTAATGACACAAATGTCTTTTTGGGATGAACTATCTCTTTAACTGTGTTTTTATAAAGATACATTTTTAAGAATATTGTTAATGCATATCAGCATTTTACTAATCGTTCGTTGGAGCATTTCAATAATTATCACGCGTTCACATGTAAGATCATTCTACACACATTTTTAATAAATAAAGCCCTAAGGTTTTAAACTGTATTTCATTGTGTCCAGAATGTGGTTAAAACACTCTTATAAAATGCAAACCACGTATAAAATAAGAAAATAAAACAGCTCATAATATTTAGTTTGACCTCTTGAGGTTGAATTAACATTTTCTGAAGGCTAAGCACATCATTTCACTGACTGCTTTTTAGAAAAAAAAATATTTTGAAGTGTTTTTTCAGGCCCTATTTTGTACCCCGTTTGTAGAAAGCGCCTCTGGCTGTCGAGACGGGAATAAAGTCTGCCGTGTGTGGGATGATAAACATTCTGTTATCTTCTTGTTTGATGTTGTTCACCCAGTGTTTGTAGTGAAATTAAAATTGCCCCAAAATCCATCTGTCCTCTGTCAATGTCTTATGTAAGATACAGTCATACTTATGTTACATAATGTTTGGATGCTCTCTAAATCTCTTCGAACAGCATTATTTGGTGCATTAAAGAACAAAGCTTGTCAAAGCCACCTCAGCTATCATAATACCACAGTGTATAATGCTTCATATAATATGACTTTTAATGAAATGTTATGTAATGCATGTTTAACGCTATTGATCTTGACAATATCCATTAAATAACAGAAACTGCCACATATATGGAGTAGATTGCTTTGTTTGTCTTTATATTAGTTATTTTTATCAGACCTGGCAACTGCAGTAACACCTCATACCTGTGTTTTTGGAAATATACTGTTTTCCCAGGAAGTCCTTGCTTTTCACAATGTCCGTGTACACAGAAATACACACACCGGCTGCCAAGAAACACTCCTGCTGTCCCTTTCCATGAAATGTTGATGCTTTTTTCTCAATAGCTGCTGTATTATTTCCCAAGAAGGTCTGGAGAGCATATCCATTTGGCTTTAGCCGCATGGATGCATTAATTTTTCCACACTTACAGTACCTCAGCCCATCCCTTCAACTCTAACCATTATTTCAAAAGGCATGATTCCAGTGATGGCCACATGAAGATGCTCTCAAACTAAACATACACAAGGTTTAGACCTTTTCCATTACTGACATAAATTTACCCTTGCGTTCATCGGGTTGCAGCAGCTTGAGAGTGTGTTGAGGGAGCATTGAACTCCCTGAAAGGGCCCAGATTACCAGAGCCACATCAAGCTGAGTTTCTAACATTGCCTTTGAGAGTACCGGCAGTGCAGTAAAAGAGAGATTTACAGGAGGTCGGTCCCAGGAGTTTCTTATGTACTAAGTGCATCATGAGTGCTTTGAGATGGTAGGGTGTTGGAAGGGGTTTAATTTAAAAGTTCAAGTAATATTGTTTAAGAACAGATCTGGAGATCCTTTATTAAAAATTACTTTATTCTAAATAGATTTTATTTTATTTAAAATGGAAAGATAGACAAAAGAATACTGTTAAAGGGTTAGTTGTAATTTTTTTTTTCATTAATTACGCACCCTCATGTCATTCCAAACCGTTAACCTTAATCTTCAGAACACAAATTAAGTAAATGCCATTTTTCTTTTTTTCTCTTTTTTTTTCTGTATTTTTCAGTCCTCTGAGGGAACATGTGGACATGACCTTTGGATGAGCAACAAACCACTTTTGAGCTCAGACCAATTGCATTAAAGGAGAAGTTCACTTCCAGAATTTTTTTTTTTTTTTTTTTTACAGATAATTTACTCACCCCGTTGTCATCCAAGATGTTCATGTCTTTCTTTCTTCAGTCGATAAGAAATTATATTTCTTGAAGAAAACAGGAATGTTCCTGATATAATGGACTTCAATGGTGCTCCCAAGTTTGAACTTCCAAAATGCAGTTTCAATGCAGTTTCAAAGGGCTCTAAACGATCAGAGCCAAGCAAGTCTTATCTAGCGAAACGGTCTGTCATTTTCAAAACAAATGTACAATTTATATACTTTTTAACCTCAAATGCTCGTCTTGTCTCTGCGATGCACACACGTAGTCTGTGTGATCCTGGTCAATAGTTAGAGTATGTCGAAAAACCCCCGTCTCGTTTTCTTCTTCAACATCAAAATCGTCCTACATCCCTGTTTTGCTTTTTTTGTAAAGGGCATTTGATCTTCTTTGCATGTTCACTTTGTAAACACTGGGTCGGTACTTCTGCAGTGATGTAGGATGATTTTAAAGTTGGGGAAGAAAACGAGATGGGAGTTTTTCGACTTCGAGTTCACGCAGACTTAGACAAGACGAGCGTTTGAGGATAAAAAGTATATAAATTGTCAGTTTGTTTTCGAAAATGACCAATCGTTTTGTTAGAAAAGACCCTTCTTCCTTGGCTTGGATTGTTTAGAGCCATTTGAAGCTGCATTTAATCTGCATTTTGGAAGTTCAAACTTGAGGACACCATTGAAGTCCATTATATTGAAACAATTCCTGAATGTTTTTTCCTCAAGAAACATAATTTCTTATTGACTGAAGAAAGAAAGACACGAACATCTTCAATGACATGGGGGTGAGTAAATTATCTGTAAATTTTGGTTCTGGAAGTGAACTTCTTTAAATTTGTTGAGTGTTTAATGCAATTAACAAATACAATATGGTTTAATGTGAATTAATTATGGAATCTTTTTTCCACCAATGAATTAAGAAAAAAGGTAATTGCAATTTTTTATCTCCCAATTCTGACTTTTTTTTTCTGACAATTGCAAGTTTACATCTTGTAATTCTGACTTTTTTTTTTTTCGCAGAATTTCGTGAAACCCAAAACTGTGAGATATAAACTCGCAATTGCAAGTAATTAAGTCAGAATTGTGACATATTAACTCACAATTCTGAGAACATATCAGTCCTTTTCATCCTCAGAATTGGACTTTATAACTTGCAATTGCAAGTTTATATGCAACAATTCTGAGAAAAAAATTGTGTCAGAATTGTGATTTTTTAACCTCGCAATTCTGACTTTATTCTGAAGTTTATATCTTGCAATTCTGGCTTTATTTCTCACAATTCTGACTTTTCTCACAATTGCAAGTTTATATCTCACAATTGTCATTATTCCTCGTAATTGAGTTTATATCTCGCAATTCTGATTTTATTTCTTGTAATTGTAAGTTTAAAGGGTTAGTTGTAAAAAAAAAATGTCTTTAATTACTCACCCTCATGTTGTTCCAAACCTTTAAGCTTTATTCATCTTCAGAACACAAATTAATTTAATACCACTTTTCTGTTTTGTAATTTTTTTTTTTTTTTTTTTCAGTCCTGTGAGGGAACATGTGGACATGACCTCTGGATGAGGTTTTTGTTTCAAATTCTTTTGGGCAACAAACCACTTTTGAGCTTAGACCAATTGCATTAAACTTGTACATGGGAACCATCTGATCCAGGATAAGAGATTTTTAATCCAATTAAAGGTGTCTGTCCTGTCCTCAGCCAGAGGTGTGGCGCACACATGAGAAAAAGAGCTATAAAAAGCAGCACTCTATTTGTTTGAGTACTCGTGACATGTCAGCTTCTGACTCTGCTAAAGCTGTGACTGTGAAATTGGACTTGAAAGTTGTCCAAAAAATATAAGACAGAGGACAGAAGGGGCAGTAGAAGTGTTTAAGAAACCTGTGTGAGAACAGTCATTATTGTTTCTATTGAATCTTGTTTCAGCCACTGAATAAAAAATAGAAAAAGGTAATTGTGACTTTTTATCTCACAATTCTGACTTTTTTTCTCAGAATTTCATGAAACTCAAAACTGTGAGACATAAACTCGCAAATGTGAGTAATGAAGTCCAAATTGTGACATATAAACTCACAATTCCAAGAACATATCAGTCGTTTTTCCGCCTCAAAATTGGACTTTATAACTCGCAATTGCGAGTTTATATCTTACAATTCTGAGAAAAAAAGTTAGAATTGTGAGTTTTTATTCTCTCAATCTGACTTTTTTACTTGCAACTGAGATTATATTGTGCAATTCTGGCTTTATTTCTTGCAACTGCGAGTTTATGTCTTGTAACTTTGACTTTATTTCTCGCAATTTCGATTTTCGTTTATATCTCTCAATTCTGACTTTATAAGTCACAACTGCGAGTTTATATCACGCAATTCTGAGAAAAAAGCCACAATTCTGGCTTTATTCCTCACAACTGAGTTTATATCTTACAGTTCTTACTTTAGAACTTACAACTGTTACAACTGTACAATCTTGCAATTGTCTTTATTCTTTGCAATTGAATTTATATCTCACAATTCTGATTTTATTTCTTGCTATTGTGAGTTTATAGCTAACAGTTCTGACGTTATAATTCATAATTGTGAATTTATATTACACAATTCTGAGAAAAAAAGTCATAATTACTACACTGTAAAAAATAAAAAACACAATTTGTTGAGTGAGCTTAAAATAATTTGTTACCCTGCTTAATTTTAAGTTCAGTCAGCTAAAATAAGTTTAGTCAACTTGAAATGTTAAGTTGTACTAAGTAACAACTTAGATATTTGTGTTTGCTAAACTTAACAGATGGGTAAGTAACCCAGCTGCCTTCAAATTTTAAGTTGATTCAACTCAAATATCTAAGTTGTCACTTAGTATAATTTAACATTTCAAGTTGAATAATTTTTTTTTGAGTTGACTGAACTTAAAATTTTAAGGCAGCCAGGTTACAAATTATTTTAGGTTGACTCAACAAATTGTTTTTACAGTATAGTTTATATTATGGAATTCTGAGAAAGGAATAAAAACTTGCAATTCTGACTTTATTCCTTGCAACTGTTGCAGTTCTGACTTTATTTCTCACAATTGAGTTTATTTCTTGCAATTGAATTTATTTCTCGCAACTGAGTTTATATCTCACAATTGTGAGTTTATATCTCATAATTCTGACTTTATTTCTTGCAATTGCAAATTTATATCTAGCAATTCTGACTTTATAATTTGTAATTGCAAGTTTCTATCACAGAATTCTAAGAAAAATGTCATATAAACTCACAAGACTTTATAACTCACAATTGTGAGTTTTAATCATGAAATTCTGAGAATTACAATTTTTAATCTCACAATTCTGACTTTATTCCTCATACCTGAGTTCATATCTTGCAATTCAGACTTTATTCCTTGCAACTGAGTTTATGTCATGCAAAAATGAGGTTATATCTCACATTTCTGATTTTGTAACTCATAACTGTTTATATCATGTTTATACATCATAATTGTTTATATCATGCAATTCTGAGAAAAAAAATTGAATCATGTGAATTATCTTGCAATTCTGACTTTATTCTTCGCAAATGAGTTTATATAATGCAATTCTGACATTATAAATTGCGAGTTTGGTGTTAGGCTACACAATACCAAAAAAAAAAAAAAAGTCAGAATAGTGAGATAAAAAAGCTGCAATAACCTTTTTTTATTTTTTATTCAGTGGTGGAAACGGCTTCCATAATGAATAAAACATGGCCACAAATTAATAATGGAAAAACAATTATTCATTTCTAGCCACAACTATTTATTTTTATAATTTATAATCCCACCATATAGTCTGCTTTAATTGGGAACACACCCTTTTAATGGAAAAACACAAAAAAATGCTCTTACGGAATATTACTATGATTGTAACTATCCAATTTGTTTTTGAGTTAAATCTTTCCTGTTATTACAACAAGTCTAAGTTTGAATGGAAATACACTTATATTAAAATATTAACAATGCAATGTGACAAGAATTTATAATACACAGTATACAGAAATAACATCCAGTGCCTCACATTCAGCTCTCAAATTGTGATTATTACCATCATTTCTTTGTTATGACAACTGACTGATGATGTGTTGCAAAGATAATTATTATCAGTGTAATGGGAACATGTTGAAAAGTAGCTCTTCTGTAATTATATCAAAATTGCATGGGTAATATTGATATTAATTGTGAAATTATGCATAGGGACATTTTTTTAAAGTAAACATTAGATACTGCAGTTTGAAGTGTTCGTCGACATGCATCAGCGGTTTGGTATTTTTATTAGCTCATTTTGTCTTTGGATGAAAATTCTCATTTAGCCTTTCATTCAGACTCTCAGCTGAATTCATAAATTCTAACAATTAGCATCGTCGGTTGGAGAGGTGCTTAATTGTTGCTTAATTAACTCTCAGTGACAGAGACGTGTGTGGAATCAAAAGTACTGGCCCAGGGCAGCAGGAGCCGTGTGGGCCAGCAAACCAGCTGCTGTCTCTGAACGCTTGCCAACAGATCCCAGACTAAAGTCTCACTTCACCACCGCCACCAATGGGAATTAATTACATCCTGGAGAAAATTCCCTTAAAGATCACATTCAAATCCCTTTTTCTGTACACTCAGGTGTTTTTAGCGTATTAATTTTATTACAGTAATATTGCTAAATATTTGCAGGCATGTTTGTCCTTTGGGGGCCAGTTCAGCAGGTTGTGTATTCTAGCTAGGGACAAAGACGTGAACATGTTCGTCTGTTGTGTTGTGAACAGATCTTCTGTTGTGTGGGTGTGAAAGAGCAACAGAGAGCGGGAGAGAGGGAGAGGGAAAGCACAAGCTGAATGTTTGCATGAGCGAACGTGAGATCTCCACACACCAGTCAAACTCCATCACATCAGCCAGGCTCCTCTGCAGTACAGGGCTAATTTGATATGAGCAATATTTACCCAGCGCACTGCTCTCTCCAGCCCCTCTTTCTGCTCCCCGCCTGGCTGTACCGCTGGGTGCCCATCTGCAGATAGGGTAAGAGGATAAATACACCCTGGATGCACTCCAGTCACTCCCTGCATGCTTGACTAAGAACAGATTTGGGACCAGGGCTGTAATATCACTGTATAAATCTGAAAAATTCAATGCTGTAATTTTGTCTGTGTGGCTGTTATTTGCATTTACACTTGTTTTCGAGTGTGCTGTAGTTTCCATGTGATGTGATATTCTTTGTGCATATGTGCTGCATGTGCCATTTAGGGTTGAGTAAATGTTTTTGTAAGAAATAAACAATGATTCTTGAGCAGCAAATCAGCACATTGGAATCATTTCTGAAAGATCATGTGACACTGAAGACGAGTAATGATGCTGTAAATTCAGCTT
The DNA here is from genome assembly GCF_022985175.1 of Labeo rohita. Classification (NCBI taxonomy): domain Eukaryota; kingdom Metazoa; phylum Chordata; class Actinopteri; order Cypriniformes; family Cyprinidae; genus Labeo; species Labeo rohita. The sequence continues at coordinate 8,763,399 of NC_066887.1, forward strand.
TGATGTATTCAAATAGAAACAGTTCTTTTAAACTGTAATATTTCACAATGTATATATGAGCAATATCACACAAGCAGCAGTGTGATAAGGCTGTATATTGGCAAGGCTGTGAGTCAGCCTCAGGTAATCCTCAGAGAATCCTTTAAAAACCCTCTTTTGTGCAGAACTACTTCCACCACTGATTCAAATCTCAGTTTAACAGCTGAGCCCAAACCTCCATTACTAATTTAAAAACGTCACTTTAGAACTAGTAACGAAAGAACGCTGAATTGCTTCATTGAAAGCTTATTGTATTACTGTATTAAAAGCTCACTGTATTATGTGTATTATGAGTATTATGAGCGAGAGATGATCTGAGCGAGTGTGATTACCTGCATCTAATACAGCATTTATTTTTGAGCTCAATCTCATATTCCCAATAAAACAATAGTTTGAATGTCCGCTGAGGAAAGAGTGATTTCTGATGACAACTCAGACTGCTCAGTGCATTTGTTGGCTGCATCTTACAAAATGTTGTTTACAGTAAAAATAACTTTCTTTTTTACATCCCTGTTTCAGTCTCTTTCAATAAAAAAGTCTTTACTGCGGACTTACTCATAAAAACAGTCTCTTGTCGCTACCTAATGGCAGAACAATTAAACTAAAATCACCAACACAAACACACACTCTCCCAATAGTAAATACTATTATTGAATACTATTATTTTTTTACACAAAATATTATTTATTAAATAATAATATTTAATAAACAATAGCAACAGCCAACATGAAAGTTGCTAGATAATTCAGTCAAAAGTACAAAGGCATATACAGCATTTAATTTACATAAAATATAACATGATGAGATTTTGCCCTCAGGAAAAACTATTTGCTCTGGAACAAATATTAGATTAATGAGACCAAAAACTGCCTGCTAGATTTACCCAAAATGAATTATATCTAATTTTTAACCACTATAGAGACTTCAAAGGGAGCAGCACATTCCAGTAGATCTGTCTGAGGTAAGGTTGCTCTTGGCGGGTTCATGAGTGCTAAACGTCCACTGATGCCCTGGAGCTCACATCTTCAAAAACATTGAAGCAAATTTTCAAATAGATGTTGTTTGTATTAACATACTGCATTTTTGATGTCTAAACAAGTACATTCTCACCTAAAAAAACTCTTATAGGGGTCATATAACGCTCTTTTACAAAGTCTAGATTTTATTTTGGGGGTGTATTAGAACATGTTCTTATGCTTGGTGGTTCGCATTATTTTTCACATAATTTACATTATTACAATACCTTTCTCCCCAGCCTGGCACAAATGGCTTAGGTTTGATGAAGGCCTGCCTTCTGAAAATCATAATGTGTTGAGGTTGGTTAGCTGTCCCAGTGCGTTGTGATTGGTGAACAGCTTAGATGGTGTTTCAGTACTGCCACGCCCCTTGCCAAAGCAGCAAGTTCCATCTGCTCCGTTATAGTTAAGGATATATGAAGGTGTAGTTGACACTACAGTAGTGTTGGGCCCTGTCGTCAGCCTGCGAGATTGCGATACATTATTTTATCGTGCTAATTTATTTAATTATTTACATACTTAATTTCTTTGCCCCGAAACCAGCTCCAGCATAAGGCTAAAAGCAGCCTGATATTTTTAATATGACTTAATTCGTATTTAACATGACAACAATTGAATGAAAACATTGTAAGTTACTAATTCTAATGCTTACATTTCCTTGTTATTCAAAAAGCAGCCACAGAAAACAAGCGAAGAACGTTATCAAAGAACATCATCACTGATCAGCCTAGCCTAGTCTAGTGCAAGTTTATGCATTTTAAAAAACACTTGCGTTATAAGTGAAGCTATCTACACTGTATGATGAATAAATCTTTTACCACACACTGCACACGTCTGCAGCGTGTTACGGCTCCGACACAGCCACTGAAGCAGATCGCGGCCACTCTAGTCAATGCTTGTGTTTATACCCGCCATGCCACAGCTCGTTGAAGCATCCCAGAAGCGGCTCTCCATGCTGCATCGCTAAAGATAGGCTAATCCCCCACCACCCCCCAACCATTCAAATTTCCATAGACTGGATTTATTTAAATGATATTTTAATGAGCTTTGTGACAACATAAACAACGCTGTACTCCAAATGAGCCGTTCATTGTAGTTCTTGAAAACGGATTTTTAAAAAACTAAATATCTCCCTTTGGAGTGGACTTTGAGATTTGTAACTTTGTAGATCTTTTTTATGCCCAAACATACACACTGACTAAAATTCATAAAGTGAAAAAGCATAATAGAACCCCTTTAAAACTACATTCTGTGACAGTAATATTTTTCCGCCATGACACTCGCTGTGAGAAATACCACTAGCCGAGTGATACAAACGGTGAAACAGTTGGAGTTCTGTTATCACTAGAATATCACACTCCTCTCAGCCAATCAGATTCGAGGACCAGAAAGAACTGTTGTGTAAATACGTATATACTGTATATATGGCTATATATTAATATATATGTTTTAAAAATAGGTGTAAATTAAGTATGTAAAACAAGAAGATTCAAAGAAGAGTAAAGTTTCTTTTTTTTTCTATCTGAGCTCTATCTCAGCCACCCAGCAGTCTCATAAAAGTCCTAAAATTGTCCTGAAATGCTCCAGGGTTTATGACACAAAAAGTAATTCACAGGTTTATGAAGCAAGCTAGAATTTAATATCTGGGAAATTATTTATTTATTAGTCTTTATAATTACCCTTTCATAAGCGAATATCATTATCACTTTATTTGAGAGATTCCTGTGTGAGTGTGTGTGTGTGTTCACAGCTCAGTGATGTCACAGCCTGAGAAATGCATTCTTGTCCTGTCGCCTCTTCCTCTCTCCGTTCTCCCGTCACCCTCAAAATCTGCGAGTCCCTATCTTTGAAGTGTTTTATAATGGGCTGTCAAGGCAAAAGCACCAAATCCTGCTTGATTTGCTCTTGTTTGCTAAAGCAATTGTAAAGAGGAAATCGTATATATCTTATTTGTTTGCGTTCAATTACATGGCCTATCTAAAGCACCGCTAACGTCAGTGTAATGAACCCTGAGCAAACAATTCATAGACACATGGAAATAAAACAGAACGGCATTATCTGAGTGTAATACGGACTTGATGACTGGAGTGTATACTTCCACAGACAAATCATTAGTGCTTATCTAATGCAAATAGAACAGGAAGTCCACTCTTTGCATAGTCTTAATAAAATCCCAGCATCCATTCATTATGGATTATTAGCAAGGTGAATAAAGCTTAAACAGTGTAAAATCGGTGTAGGTGTAAGTTCGGGAAAAACAACATATTTTGCAGGCAGCGGGTGTTGCCACGACAACCATCACTTGTGTCAGTTTTTTCCTTTTCTTTCCACTTACTGTCTTGTTAATCTCCTTCAGTCTTGTTTCTTTCCCAATCATGGTATCTTGCTTTTTTCTACCTGATCCTTTGGTTGAGTCATGTGACTGGTCATGTTCTCCATCGAGGCAAGGAGCCTCGTGATTGGCTGATAGCGCTCCGGGTCTACTCTCTGCATTTATGCTGGGAACACAAACAGAAGCACAGATGGAGACCGAGAGAGACAGACACAGAGAGATTTGTAACTATTTATTGAGGTTCCGTGCTGTACACAGCACACATCTTTTTCTTCATAGCTGATGAACCTTCTTGGAAACAATAGACTAACTCTGACTAAATCTGTGGCACAAATGTCACTCTGTCCTTCGACTGCACATTAGCAGATCAAGTGGCTCGGCTGGTGGCTTGCCTTGCAGGGCTTTTAATATCTTGGATTAATTGTCTGCACTTTGTCTCACCGTACTTATTCTGTTCATCCTTTCGTCCTGATAATTACATGACTAAAAGGTCAATATGCCTGCAGCTTATGATGACTTTTCCTAGTGCATGAGAAAAATACTGTCTGTTGAAAAGAACAGCTTAGACCAGAATCAGTTTCTGTGCTGGTCAATGGCGGTTTATGCTAATTAGCTCAAAACTAGTTTAGTCTTTCTAATAAAGATTTTTTGGCTAGTTGGGTACATGCGTTTACCTAGTTGTATGCAGAACTATGCCGATTACTGTTGCCAATACTGTTGAGTGAGGTTTCTTTTCTTTGTTTAAAAAGATACTTTAAAGTTAGATTTAAAAACTAAATAAAATATTAAAATTAATGTAGATTTCTTGCATGCATCAAACAACAAATCTGAATACCAAATAGGATAGGTCACAATAGCTGAGCAGTCCTCCAACAACTGACTAGTTGGTTAGTGAGGCTGATATAGGAATATATTTGATCAAAATGGGAGACAGACAGTAAATGTAGATAAACATGTTTTTAACCATTTTAAAATATGTCTATATCTAATTATGTATTGGTCAAAAATTACATAATTACGTAAAATTAAATTTAAAAAGCAGTACATATGGTTAAAACACTGAGTAGTTGGTTAGTTAGGTTTATATATATTTGATCAAAATGGGAGAAAGAAGGAAAATGTAGATAAACATGTTTTTAACCATTCTTAAATCAATTTCTACTAATACTTTGTCAAAATCTGAAATATATGCTTTTCCTTTCTTTTTTTAAGCTAACCAAAACATAAAAATGAAAAATAATAAATAATTAAAAATTAAAACTGATAAAAGCTTGTTTAGCTACTTAAAAAACATATTATATTATATTATATTATATTATATTATATTATATTATATTATATTATATATACACATGTTTTGTTAAAAAGTTCTCCAACAGCTGACTAGTTGGTTAGGTTAATATATGTTTTATTAAAATTAGAGAAAAAAGGAAACTGTAGATGTTTTTAACCATCAATTTCTACAAATATTTTAAATCAAAATATGAATATAAGCTTTCTTAAAATAAAAATAATAAATAAATAAATTAAAATGTTAAAAATAAATAAAAACTAAAACTTGTTTAGCTAGTCAGTTTCCTTTTTTTTAAAAAAGCTTATGTTTTATATTTTGATAAAAAAATATATTAGTTGAAATTGATTTTAAAATGGTTAAAATCATGTTTATTAACAATTTCCTTATCTGATTTTGATAAAATGTACATCAAACTCACAACCAATTAGCCAGGTGTTAAAGGACTAGTTTAGTGACACATCCCTTTTGATATTTAAATTTGTTGTTTGAATAATCAGAATGAAAGGTTTATAACTATTCCAGTGAAAGTTTTATAAATCATGGGGTATAGGGTTTATGTTGAACATCATCTGACCAAACCAGAAAACAGGTTGCCCTTTATTGCCGTTCTATTCAATTTTAATATCAGAATATTTATTTTTAGTGACAAACAAACACAAAACATTTAGATATCAGTCTGCATATATGATTGACATTGGTTATGACCATCTTCAGTATCTCCTCAATAGGCATTGTGAGTAAAACAGCTCCACATAATGAAGCACATACAAAAGACCTGAAACGAAAGCCATGTGACCTGTTTTACAGAATACATGTGTAATTCTAATATTACAGTGATAATCAAAAAGTGAAAATTCTGTCATTATTTGCCATTATGTCATTCTAAAACTATATGACTTTCTTTCTCCTGTGCAACACAAAAGATATTTGGGATAATGTTGGTAGCCAAACAGTTTTAGTTCCATTGATTTCACTGTATTGATAAAAAGAAAAACAGAGACATTTTTTCAAAAGAGCTTTTTCGTGTTCCACAGACAAAAGAAACTTATACAGGGTTGGAAATGACATGAGCGTCATTAAATGATGTTTTGTGGAGTTTGTGAAGTTTTTTCAATGACAAATTCTTAAAATTTTGCCTTTTATCCCTACTAGTGTTGAACATTTGACAACGTCCTTGTATCTTTCTGCAGAAGTGCATCAGACTGCTATAACAGAGCGAGTGAGTTGGTGGAGCGCCTTTTTAGTGAGCTCTGGAGACCTTGAACACTCTGGCCCCTATAGACCTCCTTAATTGATTTCCCTCAGCACTTTTCATGCTTGAATGCTTCTCACAGGGAGGGACCTTTTTATACTTACAGATAAATACTAGCTAGCCAGAAAAAAACTCTCATGTCAGTTTTTTACTTTCCTTGCAAGAACTGAAACGAGAAACACAGGTCATGATGAGGTCTATTTGCAGGGTGTTTATGGTCGCTAGGCTGCGTTTGGGTAACATGATTACATTGGGTGGGATGAGATTGAATAAGACAGTCTCATAAAGTACACGACTGGTCTGCAAACAGACATTTGTCGAAAAATCAAATCAATTTTTTTCCAATCACCTTCAAATCAAATAAACAAATAACAAACACAATTAAGTCTGGCATTTACATCCATTGACCAGTCACCAGCTTCCCACTGCAAGAATAAAAACATCAGTTACTGTCGACTTGATGCGGAGCTCCATCATGAACCATCATGTTAGATTAGATAATTTAATTAAAACCTGAGAAATTGTCTGTATAATAGATTCAGGTCATTCTCTTGTGTTGAACAGGATATTTAATTTCTGTACTGAAATAAATGATTTCGTATGCTATTTTAATGGAACGTCTCAGGGGAATGTAAAAATCTCTTCAACACATTTGGAATAATTGACGACGGGCCGTCCGTTCGCATCGTGGCCACATCACCACCTCGGGTGTGCATTGTTTTCTAAAAATTCAACAGATCGGAGTCAATTATTCTGCAAGACATTGTTCAGATGTTGTATTTCAATACACTGAAATACCACACACACAGAGCGATTAAGCATGCATGAATTACCTGAGTCTGTAGGTCACTATACAGTGTTTGGCAACAGCGTCTTTACTAATAGCGAAATTGTAAATTCGTCTTCTTCAAGAACAGCACTATTATTACCTTGCTAGTGCTAAATGTCATAGCTTTAAAGTTGCTATTTTACTGTTAAAATTGTCAGAGCAGTGCTGACATGTGCGAGTGTCTGTCTGCGCTATGCGTGTGCGTTTGATTGGGATAGAGAGTGGTATAAGCTTTCCTTACATAATAAGATGTAATGTTGTGGCAAAAACAACATGGAAATAATTTGTTGTTTTTATCCTATTGTTTACTATATTTGTTTGCTTGGTCAGTGTCTTTGTGGGTTTTAGTTCTTTTACTGTTTCTTGGGCTGTAACCCAGCAAACAAATGTTCCGCTAATGTTAGTTTTTGTTTCTTTTGGGATTTTATTTATTTGTTTATTTATTGAGAACCAAGAAATACGTTCTAGTAACATATATATATATATATATATATATAGTGAATGTTTTGTATAAGTTATTTTGGTAACACTTTACAAAAAATGTAACAATAATTTTAAACAGGCTCGTCACTCCACAGAGAGAAGAGAGGGGCGGGACGAGCAGAGCTCATTTGCATTTAAAGCAGCCTCGACCAGAATGAGATGATTTTTGCAGAGCTGATTTTGACAAGGTAAAAAGGGTGTTCTTTTACACTACCATTAAGAATTTTTAACCAAAGTATATTAGAGACTTTTCATTAAGACCCTGAAGAATCATATCAACTTGTGAAAAACAGGCATCTGATGACCCCTTTAACAAATGACACCTTATTGTAAAGTGTTACCAAAATAACTTATACTAAACATTTGCTAATGGTAATTTTTAGGTTATTATTTTGCAACATAAAATAACATTCCCAGAAAGTTGCAGGGCTTGCAGGCTTATTTTTTTAATCTAAAAAATAACTTACACAAAATGTTCGCTAACGGTAATTTTTATGTTATTTATTTATTTTTGAAACCATAAAATAACGTTCCCAGGAAGTTGCAGGGTGGTTATTTTTCAATAATCTAAAACAACTTATACAAAATGTTCCCTGATGGTAATTTTACCATAAAATAGCATAAAATAGCATTCCCAAACACTGCAGGCTATAGCGGAGTAAAGAGGTTTGGGAAACGTTATAATAACGCTATACAAACCAAATCTAACATTCTATTTCCAATAAAAAAACTTTCCTGGCTAACCAAAAACAAACCCTATCAAAATAACATTTTGTCAGAGACCAAAGGAAAGGCAGCTTAAAAGTTTTTCAACTTCAACTAACCCTAAGCTATGAACAACACCAGTGGCGCAATGCAGCGGACCCACAATTCAGTTCAGCAACACATGACATCACCCACTCTGAGTAAATGAGAAGCGTTAACACCAATGTCACGTGTAAATGCACCATTACAAACTTTGTCAGGCTCGAGACAGCGGCGACGCCACATCACTGTGACATATGGCACCCTGAGACATATCCAATATGTATGTAATACTCATGCTGTTTGCACTTATTCACATTCATCAGCTTGTTTAGGACTAGCTATTGATAGATTTGCCTCATCTTCTAAATTGTCTGTTGTCAGTGGTGACATAGTTGTCATGACAATAGTGTAAGCGCAGCAAATTATGCTGAGAAATCACTGTCTGAAATCACACAATAATCTAATGCCTGCCACTGTCCTTAAAATAACCTTTCACATTAATGAGGCACATACATTTTAATGGCTTTCCGGCCCCCCATGGACTAATGTCATAAAATTTTGCAAGTGCATAGTGCACATTTTATATAAGCCAACAGGCACATTCAGCTACTTCAGTCTCAAGGTGAAAAATGCTTCAGGAAACCCTGTCGACGACATCTTAAATTAAAGGGGGGTGGTGTGTGGGTTATCTAGATGAAATCTGAATCAGAGGCGATGGAGCTGAATAGAGTATGTGGTGAGACTGACAAGCCTGTGGCCATGAGGATCTGTGTATTATTGTGTCCCGTAATCAGATTTCTGACTGTGGTTGAATCACCGTCCTTGTCTTTCTGCTCACATTCCCATCCGCACAGAGGCACTGAAATCAAGGATTCTGTTGTATTTAGAGCTGTCAAATTGAGATGTTAATTGAGTGCAGCTGATAATAAAAAACATTATGCATGAAACAAATGCTTAAAACGTGCACCCTGACACATGGATAAATCCCATAGGGAAGGGACTTCAAGAGCAATTCAGCTTGAAGTACCACATTCATGTTAAAGAGACAGTTCACCCAAAAATGAAAATTCTGTCTCATGTCGTTCCAAAGCTGTAAGAGCTTCATTCATGTTCTGAACACAAATTAAGATATTTTTGATGAAATCTGAGAGCTTTCTGACCCTGCATAGACAGCAACGCAACCACGTTCAAGGCCCAGAAAGGAAGTAAGGACACTGTTAAAATAGTCCATGTGACATTAGTGGTTCAACCATGATCTTATGAAGCTATGAGGGTTTATTTTGAAATAAGGATGTCTTACTCTACGTTATCCCGTAGTTATGTGAACCATAGCAATTCCAATATCCAGACCTTGAACTTGAATGAAGGTCAAAGCAGACGACACATGGTCTGACAGGAAGACAGCGAGATCCCTCAGCGGACCATACAGAGACAGGAAGTCGCTGTCTGTCATGCTTCACCCCCACCTCGGTCTCAATTAGGGTCACAGGATCAATCAGATTCTGGCATTTCCCTGTCACAGAAAGCATTTCTAAAATCTGGGGATGGAAAAATCTAATCCCTGACAGATCCTTTCTAACGGTTATGTAGGGCAGCCTGTTATCTCAAAATACAAGGGACAACACTCCCCATAAATCTGTTTAATAGACTGAGCCAGTAACTTTACTTGCTCAGAGACAGGGCTGATGAATTGTTGTCCTCTCTCTCCTCTGCTCATTTGCTATATTTGATCCTGGAATGGCTCTGGTTCTTGCTTGCCTGTCATCACAGTGCACATCAGACACTTTAGAGTCCTATTTAAAATGATAGCTCACCCAAAAATGAAAATTCTGTTATTAATTACTTACCATCGTGTCGTTGCAAACCCGTAAGACCTTTGTTCATCTTCGGAACACAAATGAAGATATTTCTGATGAAATCTAAGAGCCTTTGGACCCTGTATAGACAGCAAGGCAACTCCCCAGCTAACAGAAATGTTCTCCTAATATTGGCTAATGTTCTTTAAAGGTTCTCTCAAAGTTATCAAAAACGTTCTTGCAGTAATGTTAGTAGAATGTTTTTTCAAGGTTAAATGTCATCGATAAACATTCTAAACATGTTAGCGGTTTTTTTTTTTTTTTTTTTTTTTTTTGCATTGTTAGTGGAACATTTTAAAAACTTTATTAAAAATGTCTTCACAAAATGAGACATAATTTGCATAGCAACATAATTTGTGTATCCAGTGACACAAGTTGCATTCCAGTGGCCTTTTCCCCCTGGCATGAGAGAGAGCAAAAAGCAAAAAACGTTTTGATTAAAATTAAAATCTTACAATGTGCTTAATAGTCGCAAGGCACTTTATTTATTCTCAACCGTTTTTTTTTGACATTAGCAATAACAGTGAATGAGAAAATACACTAGAATGCAAAATGTACCCCAGCTAACAATTTCTGATTCACAGAACATTCCAAGATTTTTATGGTTTGTTTTTGGTTAGCCAGGAAAGTTTTTTTAACGTTCCCAGAACATTAGTTTTTGGTTTGTAGAATGTTATTCTAACATTCTTCAAACGTTTCCAGAATGTTATTTTTTGGTTCCCAGAAAGTTACGTTTCAGTTTTAGAACTTTATTGTAACATTCCCCCTAATGTTAATATGATGTTCCCAGAACATTAATTTTTAGTTTGTAGAATGTTATTCAAACATTTCCAGAATGTTAGTTTTGGTTCCCAGAAAGTTAGTTTTTGATATTTAGAACGTTATTATAACATTCCCTGTAATGTTATTATAACGTCCCAAGAACGTTAGTTCTGTATTTTTAACGTCATTCTAACATTCCCAGAACGTTAGTTTTTGGTTCCTAGAAAGTTAGTTTTTGGTTTTTATGACATTATTATAATGTTACCCTAACCTCTTTACAACATGATCACTTTGCTGTACGTCTCGCCCATCCCTACACCCTGCACCCTGACAAATATAATAATTTAAAACGTTTTTTGATTGATCTAATTTCTGTATTTTAATAAATGCTACATTAAATGAATCTACAACATTTTCATTGAAAGATATTTTTACAGCATTATACAAATACCCTGAGAATAACCATTAGGGAACGTTCTCTGTTAGATATTTTTTAGGTTATTTAAAAAAAAAAAACACCCTGCATCGTTCTGGGAACGTTATTTTATGGTTACAAAAATAACCTAAAAATAACCATTAGGGAACGTTCTCTGTAAGTTATTTTTAGGTTATTTAATAACAACCACCGTGCAACGTTCTGGGAACGTTATTTCATGGTTACAAAAAAAATTCCCCTCACTTTAGCATTTGGTTCTCAAAAAAATAACCAAACAGGAACCAAAATGTTCTTAGAACATTTATATAAGGAGAGACTGAAACATTCTAAAAATGTTTTGAATAATGTTCTTAGAACCAAACAAGAACGTTAATAGAGCGTCTAAAAAACTGGACGTTTTGAATGTTCTAAGAACCTTCAACAATAACATTTTTATAACCTACTGGGAATGTTCAGGAAATGTTCTTATAACATTAATATACTGGGGAATGGAATGTTCTAATAATGTTTTATATTATGTTCTTAGAACATTACTATAATGAGAGACTGAAACATTCTAAAAACATTTTGAATAACGTTCTTCGAACCAAACAAGAACATTAATACAGCGTCTAAAAAACTGGACGTTTTGAATGTTCTGAGAACATTCATAAATAACGTTTTCATAACTTAATAGGAATGCTACAAGAACATTTTTATAACATACAAAGAAAGGAATAAGGACATTGTTAAAATAGTCCATGTGACATCAGTCGTTCATTAAACAGTGTAAAACTAGCCCTGGTTTCCTCTCTAAGTAAGTAACATCTTTTCAAGGCTGTTTATGCTATGTGGTTTAGATTTTGCCACCTCAGCTGCATGGGAACGACGCATGGGATCAGTCAAATACCCTCCAGCTAAACTCACCTCTGCCCTACAAATCCCACAAGTGCTTGTGCTACAGCAACGCTGTCCGTGCCAGACACAAAACAAACATTTGCAACCTTTGCATTGCATCTCCTTAATGTAAAAGTGAGTATTTGCTCAGTGCAAAATCATATTAATTGTTGACTTTGTTTATCCATCTCTAAAGAGGATTTCCATTTGTCAGGGTAATGACATTTAAGTCTCTGCAAATTTTGGGATCTGACATTGATGACAGGGAAATTTACTTAACCTTTATTTAACAAGCAAGGTCATTTGAGACTGAACATTGAAGGCTTGTGTGGAAAACAAATCTGTTTAATATTATAAGAGACACAATCCGTCATTTGAATGTATGGTTTGTAATTTCCTGTATATCTTATCATGGCTAGAGATGCATTTTTGTGTTAGTGTGTTGGAGTGTGTCTGACACCATCTAGTGTGCACAACGCACAGAGCATGACAATGTAAATCCACCGGCATTTTGAATTTCTTGCAATACGGACCCCCGTGACCCCTATCAGACGAGACCTGTGACTAGTTTTGCAGCTGAGAATCTCTGCTGTATTGTACAAGACATCCTAAGCTAAGTTAAATGCTGTGGGTTAGATATTATGCTAGCACTTAGGCTAAATACATACATTTTCCATGTCTAAGCAAATCAGAATGTATATTGGGTACAGAATGCAACTATTAGGCTACTGTTATATTTTAACTGTCTGTGTATTAAATATCTCTAAAATATCTCCTTCAGCTGACAAACCAAAGGTATCAAGGCTTGGATAGTTAGCATGGGTCTGTTAGCCTCTGCTAGTACATGTCATTACTATACCATCTGGCTGCAAAAGCCATCTTTTGCCATTGACAACCATTCAGAATTAGTCTGATAACATATATACATCCTATGTTGATGTTGCGGGTTGAAGCAACCACCAATACCGTCATATTTAGCCCCTGGAATGTGAATTTACCAGGGGAACCCCCACAAAAAGCATGTATTTTACACCCTGAAAACAATTTTTATGGGGACCACACTTGAAATGCGATAGGGCTAGTTTTGAGTAGCAGTTGGGTGGGTTTTGTTGTGAAAACCTGGCAACCCTGAGCATGGACCTAAACATAAAACATAAAACAACAATACATAATACATAAATACATAAAATAATATAGTGCCCCAATCCATTCTTAAAGGAGAAGTCCACTTCTAAAACAAAAATTGACAGATATGTACTCAACCCCTTGTCATATTTTAATAAAAATACTACAATTTATATACTTTTTAATCTCAAACGCTCATCTTGCTCTCCCTGAACTCTGTGTATTGACAGTTACGGTATGTCAAAAAACTCCCATCTCATGTTCTCCCTCAACTTCAAAATCTTCTTATATTGCTGTTTTACTTTTTTTGTTAAGGGAAGTTGAGGGAAAAAATACGAGTTTTTCAACATACCCTAACTGTCTTGAACCATAATATACAGAGTTCACGGAAAGCAAGACAAGACAAGAAAAGTATTTAAATTGTATTTTTTTAATTAAATTAACTGATCGTTTTGCTAGATAAGGCCTTTCTTCCTCGGCTGGGATCGTTTACAATCGCATTTGGGATCATTTGAAACTGCATTTAAACTGCCTTTTGGAAGTTCAAAATCGGGGCATCATATCAGTCCATTATATGGAGAAAAATCCAGAAATGTTTCCCTCCAAATACATAATTTCTTGACGGCTGAAGAAAGGAAGACATCAACATCTTGGATGACAAGGGGGTGAGTACATTATCTGTAAATTTTTGTACTGGAAGTGGACTTCTGCTTTAAAATAATGACATAAAAACATTTTGTTTGACACTTATGTAAGCGAATCGTGCCCACAGCAAGTTTAGCTGCTAAACTGAAAACACTTAACAAAACAATAATGCTGGGTATGTTAGCCGAGTGCTAATGTGACTAACTGATGAAACAATACAGTTCGTAAACCAAAATATGGCTAAGTTACATTCTTTACTATTAGATGAAGTATTAGAACAACAACAACAGACACATTCTTAGGAAATATTGGGTACACAGAGAATTATCAAAACTATTTCAGCATGACAGTAATATTGTGGTTTGTCTGGAAACGTAAAGTTGATAACATTATACATCAATTCAATTCAATTCAAATTTATTTGTATAGCGCTTTTCATGATACATACAGCAAATTAAAGTTTTTACAATATATTTAGTAGTAGCTTACTAGTGGTGACTGTCAAGTTGGTGTACACATGGCAGAGATGTATGATAAATATCAATTAATGACGTAATCAAACAGACAAAGAACACTATAAATTAGTAGCAAAATTCGGTAGTGCTGTATAGTGTTTCAGGGTTGGCATCATCTGAAGTCCTCTGAGGGGTTGACATCATCTCTTCTTAAGTGTTCTGGACCCAGACTGAAGCTTGTGAATTCCTAGTTACCACAGGATGTCAATCCCATGGCAGAAACAGATAACAAATAGGAACATAATTAGCGTAGCTGCTGTTCAGACCAAGCAAAGAAAGATTTGTTCAACCAGATCAGATATAACTGCAGTAAAAGTTTATGAGATGCATTATTTGAATGCTTGGCCAAAAAGACATGTCTTTAATTTAGATTTAAACACAGAGTGTGTGTCTGATCTCCGAACGTTATCAGGAAGGTTATTCTAGAGTTTGGGAACCAAATGCAAAAAAGCTCTACCTCTTTTAGTGGACTTTGCTATCCTAGGAACTGCCGAAAGTCCAGATTTTGAGACCTTAGGGAGCGTGATGGATTGTAGCGTGGTAGAAGACTAGTTAGGTACGCAGGAGCTAAACCATTAAGTGCCTTACAGGTAAGAAGTAATATTTTGTAGCTGATGCAGAACCTAATAGGTAGCCAGTGCAAATCAGGGTAATATGATCATATTTTCTTGACCTGGTAAGGACTCTAGCAGCTGCATTTTGGACTATCTGTAGCTTGTTTATTGTAGACGCAGGACAACCACCTAGTAGTGCATTACAATAGTCCAGTCTAGAGAACATGAATGCATGAACTAGCTTTTCTGCGGCAGAAACAGGTAACATGTTTCGTAGCCTGGCAATGTTTCTAAGATGGAAGAATGCTGTTTTTGTAACATAAGAAATATGATTTTCAAAAGACAAGTTGCAGTCTAATATAACACCCAGACTTTTGACTGTAGTGGAAGCAACAGTACATCCGTCTAGTTGCAGATTGTAAGCCAAGAGATTCTGTGTATTGTTTTTTGGTCCAAAAAGTAATATCCGTGTCTTATCTGAATTTAATAAGAGAAAATTATTATTATACATCACATATTAGCACAAAAAAACAGATATTTTGAGCACTTGAAAAATGTATCAATCATACTTTCAGAGACGCTTGTTGGTCTAAAAAAAGAAGATTAGAATCCAAAGAAGATAAAAGCCAAGATTAGAGAAGCAGTCCTCGGTCAAATGACGAGCAAACAACAAAAGGTTCAAATTGTATTGCTGTGATATTGTGGAAAAAAAAATCATTTTAACCTCTGATTCTTCACATCATCTTTTGACAATGAAAACAAAACAAACTGGCTTTGACAGTGCAGAGCACAGTGTCTTCTGGACATGATGTAAACACACTAACTAGCAGAAGTGTTTGTGGGCAGTCAGACTGTTTGTACTTCACAGGCAGGCGGGGATTATGCTAATGTGTTACCCAGTGACGTAGATCGGTAACAGGCAGAAGATTTGACTTAAGATGTTAGCATGGTTTAAACATCACATTTTACTGGTTCAGACTCATACCGTCGAGAAGAAGTCGCTATAAATATTCACAAAGCTGGAGTGCTGCACTTTACAACTATACCAAACTTGTGCTGAGGGGATCCACCAGTCGTCAAGAAGCCAGCAGAGAAAAAGGCACAACTCTCAGAAAATATACAAATAAAGATAACTTTAGATGTTTAATTACTATTTGGAGCATTGGGATCACTAGACAAGGGCTTGATTACACCCTTTTTTACAAGATGTAAAATACATCTCTGATGTCCCCAAAGTGTGTATGTGAAGGTTTAGCTCGAAATACCCGACAGATCATTTTTATAGCTTGTTAAAATTGCCATTTTTAGAGTATGAGCCAAAACAAGCCATTTTTGTGTTGGTCCCTTTAAATGCAAATGAGCTAGTGCTCCCAGACCCTTTTTCAGAAGAGGGTGGACCTTTATGGGTCAGCAAAAACAAAACAAGATAATCTCAGGCACTGAAAATGTCAGAATCGGTTTAAAAGTCAGTCATTGGATTTTACTTACTAATAAATGCGCATTTATGAATTACACAATTACACACGATAAAAATAACGACATAGCTAGTCTCATGGTGTCATCGCATGCCATCACAAACTTTATAAGTCCCACTTGTGATTATGAGCCCGACAAATTCAAGTGGTCGACTTCACATTGTTTTTATATGTAATTTTTAGCTACCATATTCCGATCATTCTGGTAGCACGTTAAGGCAGTATCAGTGAAAATAGGCAGAGGTAGCTTTAGCAACATTAGCCTCACAGATTGCCAAGAAGCGCTTTCAGAAAGGCAATCTGCAATGTTTATGGTCTTTTCAGGCAGGATAAGCAATGTTTTCCAATCATTCAGGTGGGTGTGTCAGCTGCGCACTTGCTGACACAGTTAACTGATCCAACACAAAATATATTTCTTTACGTAAGGAATTATGCAGGAAATATTAAACATGAACATACATCTGGTATTAGTATCTGAAATTGATTCGAAAATACAATAAATAATACAATACAAGCCTCTGTTACTATATTGCTCTACTGAAATTCAAATATTGGAAATAAAGCTTGATGTCTTTAAATCCGTTTACAATTATGTAATTAGTCAGCGTTACTTCGCCAAGTTATGATTATGACTTTAGTTATGACTCTTAAAGGGGTCATCGGATGCTAAGTTCACTTTTTCATGTTGTTGGAACATTAATGTGTGTTGGCAGTGTATGTACAAATCTACCCTATAATGATAAAAATCCATGCAGCGGTTTTTAATTAATCTGTAAAAATAATATCCCCTTTTTCAAATCGAGCCGTTCTCAGATGCCTGTCGTTGTGGCGTCACACCCACAGAGGCCGCTCCCATGATAGTTGATTGACATTAGCGTTTTACCTCAGACCAGCTGTCACAGTCCAGTAGCTTTCCTTGTTTCGATGAGGAAGCAGGGATGTAAGTTAAACAAGAATATCACCGATTGAGCGATTGAGGTGTTGTGTTGCTGGATGTAATAATGAACATAGTGGTCGTCATTTACTCCCGACATCTGAGCCGCTGAAGATGCAGTGGATTACGTTTGTTTGTGAAGGGAATGCGCCTCCCGATCTACATATATCCGTCTATGTTCGTGCGAATCATTCATGATCCAGCTTCACTTACAGCAGAAGTGAGTATAAGGGGTTTTTTATGAATCTTTGCGATTGCCTTTCCTTATAATGTGGTAGTTAGCAAGTTTAGCGGCTAAACGCGGCTAATGTAAACAAGATCGTCTTTCCACAGAGAGAAGAGAGGGGCGGGGTGAGCAGAGCTCATTTGCATTTAAAGGAACAAGCCCTTAGAATGAGATGATTTTTGCTGAGCTCATTTTGACAAGGTAAAAAGGGTGTTGTTTTACAAAACCATTGAGAATTTTCAAAGTATATTAGAGACTTTTCATTAAGACCCTAAAGAATCATATCAACTTGTGGAAAATGGGCATCCGATGACCCCTTTAAAGATTGCGCAAATTCTATTATATTAAGTGCCTTAAATTACATTATCTGACAACACTAACGTTGCCTGATTTTGCTCAATTTCGCCAATGAAAATAGTCTGAAAGCTGCATCTCTATTCAAACACAGCTGTGTTTCGTTTATGAATGAATGTGTGTTTTTAAACGAATCTGAGTCATTGATTCAATTACCCATTCGTAAAAAGAGTCACTTGCTTCATTCCTGAATGAATGATTCAGTGATAAAACCAGTGACTTACCGCCATCTGCTGACAGTTTTAGTTTCATTTTTAAAGTTTCATTTATTTATGAAACTTTTTATTTATTTAAATCATTTGATATTTCTATATTAAAAATGTTATATTTAACATTGTTGCATTAACGTTTATCATTAAGATTTATCTAAACATAAATGTTATGTAGGCTGAATTAACAAACGTTTAAATCATTGCTTCAAAATGATGTTAAGGAAATCATTGTTGAAACATGCATTTAGCCTGTACGAATAAAAACACTAACAAAACAGCATCAACAGTGATTAACTGTACAAGGCATATTATATGTATAAATAGCATAAATCTTTATTCAGATTTCAGAATGAGCATTTTGTCATTTGTAAACATGGTGAACATCCGATGTTTATCATGTTCCTCTGCTGTTCGCTACTGTAATGTATATGAACCTAACTTTTTAAAAAGCAGTGTCTGATTTGTTCAGACATTGAACAAATGACCGTTTACATTCTTAGAACGTTTGCGTTGTGAGAATGTACAATGAGTCGTATATGTTCCTATTCATTCAATAGAATGTTTGCGAATACTAGGGAATAGCAATATGGCGGCGCAGTGGCTTCACTTCTATGACGTCATGAGCAATCCAGTTCTCTATTATATAGATCAGTGCTATAGACACATATTTTTCTCCGTTTGCTGTCTGACATCACAGTGTTGTTGTCATTTTTCTTCGGCTCCGGAATGATTAGTTAAATAATGTTTAGACCTCAAGTAATTGGCTCAAAACAGCCTAATTGCAAAACTGAAATAAATATGGGGGCTATGAAATCACTTACTTTCTAGAGGTCCTGCGTTAGCTGAGCAACTGGTATGGAGATGAATGGGAATGCTAATAGATAGCTTTCTCCTGGTATAATAGACCTTCCTGGTTCAAACGCTACTGCCGGCTCACTCTAATTTCACTCTTCCTGCATAGCAGAGAGCACCATTAGCCACCGGTTATGTTGTATGAGAAGTCATTACATGGATTTCATGATTATTAGTCACTGAGACTAATTTAATGTTCATGTAAATGTGGACATCATATAGCTCTCTCTGTCAAACGAGCCTCTTCTGCTGCACTGAGCTCAGACGTCCAGCCCTTTATGGAGGAATCAGGACGCAGCTAGAATTAGATCAGTGGCCCCATGGGTAACACACTGTGAGAAAGAACCCGCTGTCCTCTACTGCCTGACGCGGTCTGTCTCTGTGTCCTCTCAAAGACCTGAGCGCCAGCCGTGCTCAGAATATCAAAGCATAGTGACTTTGCGGAGGAATGCTAAGATTCAAACTCACATTGTGTTTCAGAGTCAGTGCCTGTGACCATCAGGACTTGCAGTTGAATCATTAATATTAAATGAGGTAGGGTTAAAGTAATACACTGTAGAAAATTTCAGTCCAATGAAATGTAAACGTTTGGAGTAAAATTCAGTTTATAATCTAAAACTCTAAATTTGAGTAGGAAATGACAAATTATTGTGACATTAATGTCCAAAATTTATCTTATTTACATAGTTAATATGCATTTTCCTAGTCTTACTGTTAAGGTTCCATCGGTACACATTATGCCAAAGGAAAAAAAAAGTATAGTGTTTCATGAAAATGTAATAAATTAACAATGTTACAAATGTTACAAATACTTTAATATAAATATAAATATAATATAAATATTAAAGAAATTACAGTAATCCTTTACAGTAAGGCCCCATTAGTTAATACTAGTTAATGTATTAACTAACATAACTAACAATGAGCAAAACATTTGTTACAGTGTTTGTTAATCTTTGTTAAAGTTATTTAAAACTATAATAGTTCATTGTTATTTGTCAGCTCAGGTCAATTAAATAATATTAACAGATACAACAATTGTAATAATTTATTAGTAAATGTTGAAATAAGAATTATTTTTCCCCACAAATTTTCATTGTTAGTTCATGTTAACTAAAGCAGTTAAACAATGTAGAAAAAAAAAAAAAAAAAAAAAAAAAAATCTGTGTTACAGAACGTTCAGATTTAATTGCCTGCTGTTTCACTAAAAATCGTCAATATAATAATATTTATAATGTAAACATCACTGTGCTTCTGTAATTCTCCAAGAGACTAAATGTTTTCATAAGAAAAACTGATCTTCAGTTTTTTTTTTTTTTTTTTTTTTTTTTTTTTTTTTTACAATAAAATCACAAGCACTTTGCCAAAATATTAAACTGTAAAAAAGGTTGTTGTTTTTTATTATTATTATTATTAATTTATTTATTTTGACGTCATTTAGACAGGACTGGCTGTTTGGATAATGTTACCAATCGCCAAATTCTTATGCAACGGCCAAGGGCGCCATCTCTTGGAGAAGCATCGATTTGACTCAAGTGATCCTGGTATGACTCACAATCTCTTGTAAAATATTGCTCCTGCCATATCAATGAACATATAATTGGCCTAGAATCCACAGCAGTCAGTCCGTGAAAGATTTATTTGTTTTTTTTGTATTCAGTCTACTATGTTTTCAAGTTTATGTAATCATGCACAGAAGTCTTTGAATGCTGCATCACATCTTGCTGGATTTAAATCATAAGTTTGGAGTGTTTAAATCAGGACAACAACGACACAAGAATCATTCCGTTTGCAGAGTTTATTGCAATTATTGAATATCATTTCATGTATTTTGAACTTTTTGGTAACCCTTACCAAAAAGTAGTATACTTCAACTTTATTTTATTAAGTATACTTAAGTAAAGTTATATTTTTAAGTATACTTTATATAGGAAGTATACAAATATCAGTGTACTAGTAGTATACTTGTAAGTGTACTACTTCAGTATTTCTTGGGACTAAATTGGCCCACTTTCTAGTATAATTTTAAGTATACTTTAAATATAACTGTAGTAAACTTTGAGTACACAACTAGTGTACATCTGTGTTTTAGTTTGTACTGCAACTATACTAAAAGTGAACTTATAGGTATACTGATAGTTTACTAATTAAATGTAGCATTTTTAGTACACTTTGAAGTATAGTCTCAGTAAACTATTAGTTTAGTAGTTTTATACTGCAAATATACTCATAAGTTTTCTTTAAAGGGGTCATCGGATGCCTATTTTCCACAAGTTGATATGATTCTTTAGGGTCTTAATGAAAAGTCTATAATACACTTTGGTTAAAAATTCTCAATGGTTGTGTAAAGCAACACCCTTTTTACCTTGCCAAATTGAGCTCTGCAAAAATCAGCCCATTCTGAGGGGTTGTTCCTTTAAATGCAAATGAGCTCTGCTCGCCCCGCCCCTCTCTACTCTCTGTGGAGTGACGAGCTGCTCCAAGAGATTGTTTACTTTAGCTGCATTTAGTGCATTTAGCCACGAAACTTGGTAACTAGCACGTTATTAGGAAAGGCGATTGCAGAGATTCATAAAAAATATACTCACTTCTGCTGTAAGTGAAGCTGGATCACGAATGATTTGCGCGAACATAGACGCGCATTCCCTTCACAAACAAACATAATCCACTGCATCTTCAGTGGCTCAGATGTCGTGAGTAAATGACGTTCATTATTACATCCAGCAACACAACACCTCAATCGCTCAATCAGAGATATTCTATTAATTTACATCCCTGCTCCGGCATTGGACTGTGACAGCTGATCTGAGGTAAGACGCTCATGTCAATCAACTATCATGGGAGCAGCCTCACACCGACAGACAATTGAGAATGGCTCAGATTAATTAAAAACCACTGCATGGATTTTTATCATTATAGGGTAGATTTTGCATACACTGCCAACACACATTAAAGTTCAAACAACATGGAAAAGTGAACTTTGCATCCGATAATCCCTTTAAGTGAACTTTACATAATACTTTAAATATGCTACTGTGTCCCTTTTTAGGTATTTATTTGTATATATTTTGTTATATTAATACCTGAACGTACAAAACATCAAAAGAAAGAACAGGTTATCTGCTTGTAAACAAAAACATTTTATTCGGTTTCTTCTTCACATGTGTTTTGGAAATTATGTACAGAAGATCTGTAATAGCGCCCCCTACAGTATAACAATCAAAACATGCATTCTAAGAGCACAAGTATAGCTCAAATATATTTAGACTTTTTCTAAGTATAAGTCAAGTATACTTAAATGTAATTTTAAGTATATTTCTGAGAAGTACATGACACACGTTTTTGCCAGCCTAGAGGCTACTTTTTTACATTTTTGATAATCTTTTATCTTTTTATCTTTTGTCTTTAGTTTTGACTGAGTTTAAGCGTACTCTACAGGCCAGCGAAGATTTCCTCATTTTGTCATGTGTGAATTATAGTTAATCATGTACTGCCCTCTTCAGCTCAGACTGCATCATTGCAGATAAAAGATATGTGGAACTAAACTGCTGTCAGTGCTAGTAGCATTATACACTAGCATTAAACATTCATTTGTGTTTGGCATTCATGGACACAGAAACACATGCATGGTGTTAAAGGAGACTTTCTTGTAATTGCAAAATGGTTTAGGATGCTTTATTTGTGGAATGGGTAAACTTTCATACCACATTTGAAACCATAGAAAGACAATTCAAGATTAGTTCATGCAGAAATATGTATATTTATCTTTAAACAGGCAAAAAAGTAATGCAATTAGTCAACTATGGTCTTTTTTCATTTTATTTATTTATTTATTTATTTACATAATCTTTGATCAAAATAACTTCATTCATATCAGATCGCACCAATAGGAAACAACAACCATAAAATCCCACGATAGATAAAATCAAGTCTTTTCTTACTATTTTTTTTTTTTTTATTTGAGAAGACTTTCACTCAGACATACATCATACTAGTGAAGAAAAGATTTTAACATTTGATTGTTTTCTAAATAAATTATTCAACATTTGATTTACATCATCATTTAGCATTTGGTGTTTCTTAAAGCCTCAGAGAAAATGATCATTAACCATGTTTCACATTAGTAAAAACCCACTGTTTTTAATGACATAACTGTCAAGAATTAAGAGAATACTTTATTCTTTTAATACCTTTAATAACTAATGCAGAAACTCTTACACTTTATATTTTTAATTTTAGCACAGTTTTGATATTTGAATTTTGAATTGAGTAACATCTCATCCTTTTTATTTGAACAATGTAGTCATTATATGAAATGTTACTGTATGGAAATGAACTGCATAAATATTCTTCAAAAATTATTATTATTTTTTTAATTTAACATGCAAATTATGTTTTAGGTTGCCTTTTGTACAACATAGTTTCTGTTATCAAACAATATAGCCTAGTGCCCTCTGCTGACAACTTCTGTAGTTACATTTCTTTATTACTTTGTATTATTAATTTAGAGAGACATCAATCACGATAATGTTACGATAGGTCCGGCCTCTATTCATTATATAGAAAATTGATTATGTAATTAGATGATTAAGTTGATTATGTGGCAGGTTCTGCTTCAAAAAAAAAAAAAAAAAAAAAAAGAGCAGACTCCATCATTGTTGTTATTATTATTTTTTTAATGGAATATATTAGTTTCACAATTGATACAACGTCAATCATTTCAAAAGAAATTGTATCAGCGTATTTCACATTATTATTAAAAAGCAATAATAATGCCACCATGAGTAATTAATATGGTAATGAAAATCAAAATTATGCAGTTACCCTTCTTAACTTAAAAATGCAAATGTATATGTGCAAAAGATTAGATGTAAAAAACAAAAAAACAAAAAACAAAAAACAAAAACAAAAACAAAAAACACAAACAAAAACTGTACTTCACTGTCGCAAAAATGTGTTTTAAAATACTGTCAAAACAGACAGCTGGCAAATGAAATGAGTGTTTAGTATAATCTCAGATTTTTGAGAGGTTTTGGTTTGGACACACTTTTAATCAGGGAAATTTGAAAAACTTATTCTCAAACATTTCATAATTATAACAATAGTCTTATAAAACAAATAGATAATTCACTTTGCTGACTGGAGTTCTTGTTTAGATCACAAGGTGGCAGCAAAAGATAAGATGGGATGCATGTAGGCGACATTAAAATGAGGTAAATGCAAGAATGTAGATACTAAAACAGAATAATAATAATAGAATAGTTTAATAATCACCGAAATAATTTGTTGTCCAGATGGAAGCTGTAGGCACAGTGTGGGTCTATTTTTTTGATCTTCAGTGACTGTAGAGCAGCTCTTGGCTGTTGGTTGGGAGGCGCTTCTTGTGTTTGACAGAGACGGAAGAAAACATGATTCTGAAGTTAAACTGAAGAGTGCTTTCAACAAACACAGTGCACTGTACAGCTGATGGATCTCTGAATGGCTCTTTGAATTGAGTGTTCAGATGAAATTGCATTTGCAGTTGTGTAAAGTTTGAAAGTGCATAAAGCGTGTGATAAATGTTCACTTGGGCCATTCTCAGGAAATGCCATTTGTGTGCAATGAATCACTACGGATAGAATCAACAGCATACTGCACTCAGTCGCATTATTTGATAGAACTGACTCTGTTTAATGTGTAATGCAAAAGAAATGTTTAAATATTTGCAATATTTTGTATATATTGTACAATATTTTTTAAATGTTTGTTTTCATTGGAATATGAGCTAATTTAGATGTGTCCATCACCATAACATTTTAATGGGTTATACAGAGAAAAATTGAATTGGATTGTTTCATTGCCTGTATTTTTTCATCTATCCATTATTTTATGCTTTATTTAATATTATCTCAGAAAAAAGCAGAATTAGTTTTTGTTTCTCATTTGATGATCAACCCCATTAAGCTGTGACAATTCTCCTTTTTAAAAACTGGTTTGATCTTTCTTACATCAAAGGAGTGACATTACAGTGTCTATTAATAGCTACATTTATGCACTGACCTTAAAGTAATATGACATGGCTTGCACAAAAGCCCTGAAAGAGAAATGTTAAGTACAAAAGTGGAAAGATACAGAACCAAATATATATGTAATTGGTAATAATGTTAATGTTTATTTTAAGAAATAAATTCGGAAGCCCATTTTCTGCCTCGCAAGAAAAAAAAATAACGCTTTGGTAAAACATAATTGTATTAAAAAGGCAATCATGTGATGAAAAAGTGCGATTGTTAGATACACAGTAACAATGATGAGATAAAAGGTCTACATATTGGGTCATTATTATAACATAAGTCAAAATTATGAGATAAAATGTCATAATTTTAAGATAAAAAATGTCAGTAAATGAACCGACAAAAATATTTAAGAAAAAAAGTTGACACATCTTACATCTTAATTATGGCATAAACAATCGACTTATGTCATAATTATGATTTTTCATTTTGACTTATGACTTGCAGTAGTATCTTATAATTTTAAATCTCTCAATTTTGACAGAATCTTATCATTTAGATTTTCTTATCTTAATCAGTTTCTCAAGCTTTGGATTTTTAAAAAATCTTAATTATGACTTAGTATCTTATTTATTTTATCTCATAATTGATATTTTGGAATTCTGACTTTTTATCTCATAATAATGACCTTTTATCATAATCATGGATTACAGTATATCATAATTTTGACCTTTTATGATTGTTTCAATTTAGCTCAGTTTTGACTTTGACGTATCTTATAATTGTATTTTTTATCTCATGATTATGATGTAATATCTCATACCCTCTTAAAAATAAAGGTGCTTTGAAAGGTTCTTCACATGATGCCATAGAAGAACCATTTTTGGTTTCGCAAAGAACCATTCAGTCAAAGGTTCTTTGAAGAACCGTCTCTTTCTTACCTTTTTATAATCTGAAGAACCTTCTTTCGCCACAAAGAACCTTCAAGGTTCTTCAAATGTTAAAGGTTCTTTATGGAACCCTTTAAACAAAAAGTGTTCTTCTATGGCATTGTGAAGCACCTTTATTTTTAAGAGTGTAGTTTCGTCTTTTTATGTTATGCTATTTACCGAAGTGTGATTTTTTTCTTGTGTGGTAAAAATGGGCTTCCATATATAACAAAAACAACTCAGAATATTTTCAATCTCTCACAGTGAGTAACTTGCTCATTTAATGTATAGCATATGCCAATAAACAGATTTCAGATGCAGTCAAAACATCATTCCATCCAAGAAGTGAATTCATCATTTAACCATCCTTCTGTCTCTAATTATGTCACCTCTGGGGTGCAAACAGAGGCAACAGATAGTATTCTAGTATGAGGATTCAGAAGGAGGTGGAGCAATTCACTTACAGGAATGTTTATTATTCTTTTAACTGTCACCGTCCCCCCAGTGGGACGCCTATGTTTACTTCACCATATTACAAATAAATCCTAATCTAATCATGACAAACTGGAAAGGTCTAAGACTCCTAAATATTTGATATTTCACCATTTTTTTGTGTTACAAATTATGTGGGAAAAGTATTAGATTAATATATGTCAAGATTGCAACTTAAAAAATCTACATCATAACATGAGTTCTGACCTTTGTTACAAAAGACTTTCTTCATTGCCTTTTTCCCTATCACGCTTTAGAAATCATAAGAAATTATTTATCAGTTCAAAACTTAAAATCTCAAAAACCCTTTTAAAGGCATTTTAAAATCAGACACTGCATTACTATGGAAAATGTACATCAAAATCATATTACGAAATGTTTTCATTCATCAATTCTAAAGAATTAAGTCTGGATAGTGCGTTTTTATGTCTGTGTTCAAAAATGGGAGTGACAGTTAAAGGGTTAAGACTTGCCTAAACATAACCGAATGCTCACAGCTTGTTTAAAGGGGTCGGGGAGTGCATTTTACGTCTCATCTACATAACCACTCAACAAACATACAATTAGTTAGGTCATACAAAACATTAAAATAAAACAGATCAAGTCAAATAAGCACCCTAACTAATTAAATAAGACACCATATGCTCAATCCATAACATAAGGGGTAGCAGTGCATTAGAATTCTGACACATCTCATGAAAAGCATTGTAAGTTATTTGAATCAATCAATGAATCAAGCAAATAACACAACAGACAAAAAAGGAAACAATTATAAAAAGCTTTTTTTGTACTGAAAGTAAGGATAAACAGATGCTGTCATTCTGCAAAATAACTGAATTTGTGTATTGCACATGAGAGCAGCTTTGTTGTAAGTTGTGATCTGGATCTTTTGATGCTAATCTAGATCATTTCAGAAGCCAGGCAATGTGTCATGCATTATGCTGGCTCCTCTTGAATTGCTTTGTAATAACTGTGGTCACTGTAGACCTCATGTGGTTACAGTGTGTCTGAGCTAACTAAAATGACATTAGTATACATTGTGTACAGCCCTCCAAAGCCTTAACTTTACTGAAATCATTCTGGTGTGATTAACATTGTTGTCATATGGACTCCTTTTATTCGTGTTTGTTAAAATTAGGGTCCTATGATTTCCGCAAACGGAATCGTGGAATGTAGTCCTAAAAATAGAATTTACTGTATAACGTGGAATGTAACAGAATTTGCCAAATTGTGGATGAATAAATCAAAAGTAGGTCAGTAAACTTTAATCAAAACACAATATGGACAAGTGTCTGTAAATACTGAGATGCAAAAAAATGCTATTTAAATATGAATCCTGTATTTTCTGTCTCTGTGTGAATGAATGGCGCAGACACGTGGTTTTGTTTACTACACACACACACTGAAAGGTGTGACGCTTGCAGTGTTTTCAGTCTCTGTTGTTTCAAAATGAGTACATGAACACGTAAACACAGTCTCTAGAACTGCTCTGAGAGTCACTTCATGAGCACTTGACTGTTTCATTTTTATATCTTTGCATAAACAGATACTTAAAGGTCTTCACAGCAACCTGTCTAAATAAAAGTTCGGTCTAACTTAAAAAAACTGTGACACAAATATATTACTCAGTGTAATTGTAGTATTACTACTACTAATAATAAAATTATTAAAACATTATTTTTAAGGAATATTTAAAGGAATATTTATTTACTAGAACAATGTAAATACACAACACAGTCTTTCTTTTATTAATTAGAGATGCTTTTTATTATTAATGGATATATATATATAATGGTATATATAATGGTTTTATATATATATAAAACCATTAGAACAGAGTTTAGAGAAATTAAAGCAGAAAATGGAATCCAGAAAAATTTAAATGTAGGGGGAGGGAAGTAAATAGAATAAACAGTAAAAAATAAACTAAATTTGGGGTGGAAAAATATTTTACTATAAATATTATACTTCTCTACACTCTTAAAAATAAAGGTGCTTCACGATGCCATAGAAGGAATTAAGGTTCCTAAGGAGGTTAAAGGTTCCTAAGGCCATAAGGAACCTTTAACATCTGAAGAACCTTTCTGTTTCACAAATGGTTCATGGCAAAATAAGGTTCTTCGGATTATAAAAAGGTAAGAAAGAGGTGGTTCTTTAAAGAACCTTTGACTGAATGGTTCATTGTGGAACCAAAAATGTGTAAAGAACCTTTTAAAGCCCTTTTTTTTAAGAGTGTATGAAGCACAGTTTACACACACTGTAAAAAATGACCATGAGTTTAATGGTAAAAGACTTTAAAAATGCTACAGTAAAAACCTGTTAAATGTTTAACGGTAAGTTCAACTACTATATACCGTGAAAAACTGTATTGGACATTGCATGTAATTTTACGGTAGTATACCATTTTTTTTTTTTGTTTTTGTTTTGTTTTTGTTTTTTACTTATTAAAGGGATAGTTCACCCAAAAATTATAATTCTGTTATTCACTCACCCACATGTTGTTCCAAACTCATTTTACAGAAGAAAATATTTTAAAGAGCTGTGTTCAGTGGGGTCAAAAACAAGACTGGAACTCAGAGTCGTTTTTCAAAATACATGCAGAAGAAACAAAGTCTTCTATGTTTGGAATGACATGAGGCTGAGTAAATGATGACAGAAGTTTAATCTTTGGATGAACTATCCCTGTACACCAACTTTAATTGACTGCAGGCTAATGCATTTTCATGAGGTGGTGCTTTTCTGGTTCTTGAGCAAGACTCCCGTTAACTCCAGTTTGCTCTAGGGGATTGGTTTTGGAAGTGTACTGTAACATAAAAGTGCCAAAATGACTACTTACTAGTGTGTGAGCGTTGCATATTGGCATGTGTGTGTGTGTGTGTGTGTGTGTGAGAGAGAGAGAGAGTTTGGGTATTAGTTTGTCAGTCTTTCAGAAGAGCATGTCTCCTTCACAGAGCTCTAGGTGGAGGACTGTAAGATCTCAGTCGCACTTTGCAATGCATCTCCCCAGACTGTTTGGGTTGGTATGACGTTTATTTAACAGGATTACAGATAACAGCACATGTGGTGATGGGGCTTGGACACTCTTCTCTTACACTTGGATATTAATCCTCTATACGCTTTGGGAAACCGATTGCATCAGATAGTCCGCCGGGGCTTTGGTCTGTCAGGGTTACCTCAGGTTATACCTGTAGTTATGTGCAATCGTTACCTTGAACCGTTTTCTATTTTTGAAACTAATTCCAAATGCAAAGTCAGATTTCTCTCATGTTTTTTTCATGAGAGAATCCTATCCCCCTTTTAAACATTTGAACACTCACCCCACCTCGCTTTCTGCTTATTTTGCTCCATTTTATTCCGTTTTTTGTACCTCCCTCCATCTCTCCGTCCTTCACACCTTCTTGGTTTAATATATTCATTTCATGAAGCCTAAACCTAGCCTTTCAAACAGGCAGCCATTTTATGTCTTATCACGGGTGGGCCACAAAGGCCCAGGCAGGACTAGCACCATTAGCATTAGCATAGCACAGAAATGCCTGACATGACTGACATCTTCTCTAGCGTCATTGCTTTGATTGACACATCACCTGACCAGGTGGACCCAAAGATAGTAATATCCCTTATGTGGCAGTCTTGCCTGAAAATGCAAAAATGCCTCATAAAAAGAGAGTAATATGCACAGTTTGCTTTTGAAGACACGTTTTATGGAAGATTAGTAATGCATCTATATCTCTTATGTGGCAAGAATTGTTTTTAAAGATGTGTCTTGTTTTCTCTGTCTTGTGTTTTTTAATTGTGAAATATTTCTGGCTATTAAATGAATAGTGCATTTTTCTGTTTATTTTAGTTTATTTGTATTGCCTGAAAATTCAGTAACCCATAGTGCAGTGAGAATATATCTTTATATTAGAAAAAAAAAAATGATGGTGAAACATTTATCCAGTACCAGGAAACTAATCAATAATATTTACAGAATTTGTCTTTTTAACTTCTTGTTTTTGAAATCCTGTATATATCTTGTGTGTGTGTGTGTGTGTGTGTGTATATATATAAAGATTAAAGATCCAAGCAACTCTAAAACCTTAAAAGCTGCTTTCCAAGTGGGTTCCATAATGTACTTAAAGTGCTTTATTTTCACACACTAATTATGGACTTAATATGCACAAAGATTATTCTTTAGTATTTCTTAAGATAATCTTAAAAACTGCTAAGTGTACTCAAGCCTTTCCCAACTATCTCTGTATTAAAAAAAATATTTAGTTACCACTTGTAGTACACTTGAGTGTACTAGTATATGAAAGATGGGTTCAAGTGTATTACAAGTGGTAACTAAATAATTTTATTAATACAGAGATAGTATGTTAAAAGCACATTTGTGACACTGGACCACATATATTGGGTCAATTTTTTATTTTATAGTTTTATGTATAAAAAATAATTTCATATATAAAAAATAAGCTTTCCATTGATGTATGGTTTGTTAGGATAGGACAATATTTGGTCGAGATACAACTATTTGAAAATCTGGAATCTGAGGGTGCAAAATAAATAAATAAATAAATAAATAAATAGAGAAAATTGCCTTTAAAGTTGTCCAAATGAAGTTCTTAGCAATGCATATTACTAATCAAAAATTAAGTTTTAATATATTTATGGTAGGAAATGTACAAAATATCTTCATGGAACATGATGTTTACTTAATATCCTAATGATTTTTGGCATAAAAGAAAAATTGATCATTTTGACCCATACAACGTATTGTTGGCTGCTGCTACAAATTTACCCGTGCTACTTAAGACTTGGTTTTGTGGTACAGGGTCACCTTTTCATATTTGCGGTGCCCCAAAATAGCATATTTGAGTACACTTGTTCTCAAAAATAAAATTAGTGAGTTGACAAGAAGCTTCACTGCTGAACTGTGCTGAAAACAACCGTTCGAGTGCTTTCTGTGGGTTTAAAAACAAACAAAATAAGTAAAAGATTAATAGCCTTGATTTTACCCAAATTTTTGACAGTTGAGGTACTTGCCTGATGGTCAGGTAGTCACCAAACATTTACACTCATTGGAGTGATTCATTTTCATATCAAGAAAAAAACAAATAATTTTCAAACATCAGTCAGTGATTTAATGGATCTGGTTTATTTCCCACACTCACTCTCCAAGTGCACCGTGTTCTTGGCCCCAGTCTGACCTTTGGGTTTGAACCTCGGTCAAAAATTAAATGTTTTATGAACTTCTCCCCGAGCACCGTGTTTTCTGGAATGTGCGGTTTTGCTGACGTCTTGTATCCCGAAAAGCTTTCAGAATGTCTTTTTACTGATTGGGGATCATGTGTTTGATTAGGACGTCCATAAATCAGTCTGTTTGTCACACAGTAAGAATGTGACCCGATCCAGATGTGCCTCTGTCACTAACGTTCTCTGTTCCCCTCTCTCTAAAACACTTACTTTACTGCAGCATCTGTGACAGAGAAAACAGAATATAAACACACTTCCAAACACTGAAAATTAATTCACGTCTTCACGTAAACCTTTTTTGGCCCGGCCGGTGGTTTATTTTCTCTAAAGGTTTGCGGAGGTCGTCACTTCAGAGGTCCCGCGAGAGGTCCCTGATTTTCACGCTTGTAACGATTTATAATAAGTTAGATGAATAACAATAACAAACATAAAGCTAGAATGCTTAATAGAACATTTATTATAGTCTATGTTAAAAGAAGTATATAGCCTATTTTAGTTTAAAAAGTCGATGTTGTAATATTTCAAATGAAATCTAAGCGCGTTATCAGCGTTTAGAATTCTGCAACGTGTTGCTTCAAAATTCTTTTTGCTTTTAAAATAATAAAATAAAAAACACAGCTTTTGAGTAAATGACCCCTTTATCTTGATGCTGAGACACCGCGGATCTCCAGAAGTTCAGGTGTAGATCGGTATCTTCTTAGCAGGCCTTCATATTCAGCTTATCACTGACATAATCTCCATGCACACCCCACTCTCCTCCGAGTATAACACACATGCTGTGCGCTGGCATTTGAACAGCTGCGATCCATATTCCTCTGTCTCCATATTTCAGTCAGCTGTCGAGGTTGTGTAAGGAGAGCTTTCGCCTTCTGTTGAAACCGCGCTATGAACTCTCATAAACAATTTAATCGTGCATAACTAGTCATTTGTTTGAATTGCAGCAAACAGTTTTCACTTCAATTTTGTTTCTGCGTTTAAAAGAAGTCTCTCAAAAGTATTTATGCTCGAAAGTGTGCATCACTTTCAACTTAATTTTAACACTTCACTTTAATAAGTCTGGCATATTTTTAAAGAAGTTCCTGCGTTTGTCATAAATCGTGATTTCATGATTATTTAGGTCACAAGAAAAACGATCGACTGATGCAATACCATTGAATAAACGGATCTTATTTTACAGTTTTAAATTTTTAAACAAATAGCGCTTAGTAATGCAGCATTTGAATTTTATTTTGAATTTGAATAATTTTGCATTCTAAATATATAAAAAATTCGAAAAAACTGCCAATAGATGTCGCCGTTGCCTAGTTCCGGTTAAAGCGGTAACTTGAAATGTCTCTACACACTGACAACTTTAGTCACTATTAATTAACTACTTCGGCTTACGATAAACTTTAAAATGCTTTGGTAAAACCATCTTCAATTGTTTTCCCCAGTGTTACGAATTAACTGGCTTTGATACATAATTTTTTGAAAATCAACAGTTTAATACAACATAATTTAGATCATATGTTGACGTTTTCATATGTCGGTTCATTGAAGTTATAAAAATAAATGGATTAAAAAAAATCACGAATTAATATTTATATTACTTCAGCTTACCTGACAAATTAAAAGAGCAAGACGACAGTAACGAAACTACTCAAAGTGTCTTCATTCAGTCATGGATTTTGAATAACACAATTATTCAACTGAAGATAATAGATTTCAATAACACAATTCATCTCATTTTCTTTATTACACAAAAATATATCATTTTCACAATTTCTGACAAATAACTCTTATTAACTCTGTAAAGGAAATGCGGGGGAGCTACACGGAAAACTCAAACATGCTGAAATGAAATGAAAATAAAAATACAAAAAAATATATATTGCAGGATGGGAGCGTATTAAGTAATACAAAAATTATTTTGGTCTATCTGATGACGTATATGCTGTTATTGTATTGTCACATTTTAGTTTCGTTAAATAATTTAGAGGTTTCTGATAAGTTCTGTGTTCATGAAATCGTCTTCAGAGCGCGTTGTGATGTTTCATGATGAGACCTGTGTGAGTGGAAAAATTGGGAAAAAAAGAAAATGAGTTCAAATGTAGGCTATTTCAACAAATGACACACTCAACAGCGATCTCGATGCAAACTTATTTTCTACGGTTAGTGGTTAAATAACTTTAATTAAGCCATTAACAAGCCACACAACAAGTATTTAGGATTATTATCGAAAATGTGTTAATCAAAGTTTCTATTTAAATGCAAATGAAAGAGTTCTAACAATTAACTAACAATAGAACTAATGATCTGAAGGTGCCCTTTAGCCATTACAAAATGTTAAGGAAAGTTGTTATAAAATGATTGTTCTTTTGACTTACGTGTGAAGTGAAACTGTATTTTTGTAATTACTAAAGCTAATAAAAGTGTGGTGCCATTCAAACCGACATGTCTGTGTGTAATTTACCTGTCATGGATGACTGGAAACGGTGGTCTGGACGCAAGTGTTGGAGATTCAATTCTTTGTACGTTCTCTTGATCTAAATAAAATGCAAAGGGTAAATAAATTAAAACGTGTTCTTTAAAACAAAGTTTAACCAAACAGATTAAAATGTTGTTCATCAATCACTATCTCGAAAGTACATTGCATATTAAATACTAACCATTATGTTTGGGACTGAAACTGTCGGATGAGTTGTCGCTGTCTAGACATGGAGACCCAGAGGCCGACGAGGGTTTCTTTTCGGGGTTCGTAACAGGGCTGTGGTTTGGGAAGTTACTGTTTTGACTCAAAAGTGAGCGCACTCCCATCAGAGAATTTGCACTGAGGAAAGCGGCGCTCGCCCAGTTGTGTAGTTTCCCAATCTGGCAAGTATAAATTCCGTTAGTGGAGAGGAAAGCCGGATGGGTCGAGGGTGAGGCCCTGAGGCCTGCGGGCGTCGAGGAGACACCGAGTTTCTGCGCGTTATCGGGACTTGTCGCCGTCTCCGCCAAAGACCAGATTTTGGGTTTGCTGTTCCCAGGCCTCTGACACACCGGTCCACCAGGAGACACCTCACCAACGCTTTTGACCACACTCTGTTCTTTATTACTACTCGACACAGGGCTGTCCGTGTTTTTAAGTGCCGGTGAGGATAATATCCGCGGTGTTTCCATGTTTTCTCTCTCGTGTTGATTATCCGAGCTTTCCTTATTCTGATCTCCTCTGGGCTCCTCAGGTTTGTCCATGTCGATGGTCTCTAGATCTATTTCTTCCTCGTCGTCATTTTTGTCCGCGTCGTCCTCATTGTCGCTGTCGAAAATTCGTCCGTCTCTGTCCTCGGCGCTGCGACCCCAGGTCACTTTATTCTCCTTCTTGAGTCTCCGGCGCGCGTTAGCGAACCAGGTGGACACCTGCGTGAGGGTCATCTTAGTGATGATGGCCAGCATGATCTTCTCGCCCTTGGTGGGGTACGGGTTCTTTTTATGCTCCTGCAACCATGCTTTCAGTGTGCTGGTGGTCTCTCTGGTAGCGCTCTTGGCCCGGGCCGGATCACCGTACTGGTACTGGCCGTATGGGTAGAAACCGGGCGCAGCGTGGACTGCAAATCCTGGTGGATGTGCCCCGGGGTTATCCTTCAGCTCATACTGCGACCCCTGGGGATTGGAAAATTAATTATCAGTTAAAGTGTTTAAACCTTCGGAAATATCCATTGGAAATATTAGTGAGGTGTAGAATGTCTCCTCCCATTTTCTTTTTTTTCTTTTTTAAAAAGAGAATTAGAAAACTATTTTAACTTGTGCATGGGGACAACTCTGTTGCAACAAACTTTTAAGCTGCAGTTAGCTTTAAAACAACCTACTGAAAACTTGAATTTAAATTATTAACAGCTACGATTACAAATTATTAGATGTAGTAACTCTTTAACGATTTGTGCTAAATAGAAATGTTTCTAAAAGTTCATAAACTAGTTTAAATAAAAAAGCGAAATTAATCTTAAAAGAAATGCAATAAACATAACTTGTGATTTAATTTACATTTTAAAGTATTAGTTTGTGTGAGCGAAAAAAAAAGACAAATTATTTGTTCGCTTTAATTAGGCATTTATTGATATTTAAAAAAATATGTATATATATATATTCCATGACCTATGACTTCATGCATCTGATACAGATTATTTATTTACGTTTTATCGTTTTAAAATATTGCCAGTTATGCTTCATTCATCAGTTCAACAATATCTATTTATCCCCGCAGAAAAAAAAGTCTAAAGTAGTATCTTACCATCTGAGAGAGCAGGGCCAGCTCGGCACTGTTGTAAGGTAAGAAGGCGCTATAGTTTTGCACGGTCCACGGATTCGCGTACATGCCGAGCATCGGTGTGATCGCCGCCGCTGCGGTCGCGGGATTTGCGCTGTTCTCCGAGCTTCCCTCGCGTGGAGAGGACGGCATGACAGCGGTGCGCTCCGCTCCGTACACCTCTTGGGAGGCGTTTAGGAACTGTGGGTAACCCAGCTGGGGGAACGACATGTCCAACTCCCGAGGAACTCTGACGGAGATTTACAAGAGAGAAAGGCAATCCACTTTCAATCACGGCGATAACTCTCGCTTGGTGCAAAAGCGCGGTCTCGTCAGGAGGAACGTCTAGTGATGCGTCTACCCTCTGGACCTCTCACAATTTGAAGTTGACGGCTTGATTGGCATGCTACTTAAGCGGGAGGCCCCTCCTATCCGAGGCCACGCGATAAGTAGGCTGCAGTGTGTGTTATTGTGTGTTTGTGTGGCAGTGTAAACGAAGTACTTCAGTCTTGTTCGCGTAAAAGTGTTAAATATGACAACAAATATCGAAATCTTTAAGCGTGAAATAAGAAAATAGTCATTAAAACAATATTAAAAGCTATGTTGCTTAACATACCGGGTTTTTGACATTCTGAACTTCCTTTAAACATATATTCAAATTAATTGATTTAGTAAAATATTTAAACGATATTGTGAAAGTGTTCGTTTAAACGGAAACATAATGCAAAAGTGATAGTTAAGTACAAAACAGCTTAATAAAAATAAAAAGTAAAAACAAAGATAAATGCAAGTATTTTTACTGTAAAACTATATGTATAGCCTATATTTTGTAGAAGTACAGTAATATATTGCTGAAATTGTTTTTATTAAAAGTTATGTTTTAGTTAACAGTATAAAATATATCATTTAAGGGACACTCCCAGAAGTACAGTTAATAAACAGACCAATTTTTATGAATTTTGAGTCATCCTGAAGGCTTCCATTGCGTCATTTTGCGATGACACACAGATTTCAATAAGGTAAATAATTTAGTATATGGACATTTAAAATTTAATGACAAATTTGAATTTATGATCTCTAAAATGCAGACATGTAATGCTTGTTACATCCCCAAATTACCGTGAATTTAACAAAAAAATAAATAAATATAACAAATATTACAGAACGTTCCATTTGGCCTATTTATTACTTTATCCATTATAAACAGACTGTATTTAGTGAAGTAAAACAAAACAAAACAAAAAAATAATAATAAATAAATCAGTTGTTGTGTAGCACTAAGCGTGTTTATTAAAGTTGGCCGCTGTCAATCCATGATTAAATGCATTTGACCATTCTCCAGTCAACATTTCATGTTTTATTAAGCATTTTCCACACGCACATGCAGCTCTAGGGTTTGAATTTAGAAGCTGCTTCAACGTCTGGTAGTGTGGACTGGTGAAGAAGGTAATAAAGGAGCGTAATAGTGATTTGATGGAGCGGAGAGAATCATCATCATCGCTCCCCTCCCTCTCAGAGCGCTTGCGCGCACACACAAGCGTTCACACGCCGTGCCAGAGAGGGTCTCAGTAATGTCCAACAGGGAAACAAACGATCCCGTTTATGGTAATTTGCACATTAGCATCACACAGGTTGTCCCGTGATAAGGTGACAGGTTAATGAAATGCTCCATTCAGAGGAGCCATTTGATCCCTCTGAGAGGTTGTGATAAGGAGCCAACCAGAGAAGCCTGCAATTAAAATCACAGCCTATCTCTCCATCCCAGTATATTTTCTCTCTCCTCCTCTCATCCACTGCTGGTAATGAGGGCTAACACCCCTGTCTGCGCTAATCCTCCCCCTGGGTGCACCTTGCTATCAGATGTTAGCTTTGTAATTATTTATCCAAAAAAGTCATAATTTCATGCTCCAGTAGCAAATGAGTTTGGCGAGCTGGTTAGTCAATTCTCTTCGTGTCCTGCGAAGCGGAGAGTGGGATTTAATGATTTAATTACAGCAGTTAGTCCTCCATTTGGCTGTAAAGCGGTTTATGTTTTGAAATGGCAATGGAATCACCTGTCAGTGACGTTCTCAGGTGTTATAAACATCCAAACACGTTTCCACTAACATTTAGATTATCAGTCTATCAGTAAGGGCAGACTTCTACATTTGTTGACAACATTTATTTTCAGCGGTAGCCATGACAGTTCACGACACTGAAAAGATGTGGTAGCCTACACTTTCCCAGGGTTGCCAGGTTTTCACAACAAAACACCCACTCAATTACTACTCAAAACTAGCCCAATTTTTCTTTTATGCCAAAAATCATTAGGATATTAAGTAAGGATCATATGCCAATGAAGATATTTTGTAAATTTCCTACCGTAAATATATAAATATATAAATATGCATTGCTAAGAACTTCATTTGGACAACTTTAAAGGCGATTTTCTGAATATTTAGATTTTTTGCACCTATCCAAATAGTTGTATCTTGGTCAAATATTGCCTAAATATTACCATACATCAATGGAAAGCTTATTTATTCAGCTTTCAGATTATATAAATCTCAGTTAAAAAAAAATCGCCCTTATGAATGGTTTTATGAATGGTTATTGTCGTTTTGTTAAAAGATGCCAATGAAAAGCAATTCTGGTGGTTGTTTTTTTTTTTTTTTTTTTTTTTTTTTTTTTTTTTTTTTTGTCACCTTTTGTTTGTTCTTTACATTTCCACATGATATCTGGGTTGAACTTCTGTATATGGAAAGAAATTAAGGTTTGTAAATGGTTCAGTCATCTCACCAAGGCACTTTTTTGGTTCATTGGAGGTTAAAAAGTTCTTAATGTTACATGTTCTTCAGCCCTTACAATAAAGTGAATGATTATTAGCCTACATTTGTGTGCATTTGTATTTACATTGCATAAAAAAAAAAAAAAAAACTGTGACCCTGGACCACAAAACCAGTCTTAAGTAGCATGGGTAAATTTGTAGCAATCGTCAAAGGTACATTGCATGAGTCAAAATGATCTTTTTTTTTTTATGCCTAAAATCATTAGGATATTAAGTAAACATCATGTTCCATGAAGATCTGTAAACAGATCAAAACCTAATTTCTGATTTGAAATATGCATTGCTAAGAACTTCATTTGGACAACTTTAAAGGCAATTTTCTCAATATTTAGATTTTTTTGTACCCTCTGATTTCAGATTTTCAAATAGTTGTATTTCAGCCAAAATTATCCTATCCTAACAAACCATACATCAATGGAAAGCTTACTTGATGTATACATCTCAGTTTCAAAATTGACCCTTATGGCCGGTTTTGTGGTCCATGGAATCATGGTAAACAAGAAGCACCTTCTGGGTTCAAATTAAAAAGGCTCTCAAATGCCTTGTAAAACCCTGTTTAAACCTATATCTGTCATAGTGTGCACTGATACAGTAAACACAGCAGCAAAGGTAAGTCTGTTGTGTATTCAACAGAACATGTGCAAGTATGAAGGTCTTATAGAACATGAATGAAATCAGGTTCCCATTTCACTGTCCTTACTTACTATGCATTTGAGTAAAGTGTTTGATACAATGTACTTATTGTATTCATGTTGTATTGCAAAACGTTGTATTGTGGTGCTTTTGAGGTGCGATATTTCATTCTATATTTACATCTCCTGTCTTTACTGGTGCTGGAACTATAATTGATGGTTGGTCTCAGTTTTCAGGTCATGAAGAAGATCAAAATAAGTCGACTCCTCATGTATATAGATGTTTTGTAAGGAGAAAAGTAACTTAGGTGGTGAATCAGAACATCTAAACTGAATGCCAGCACTGCTTAAAAGAGGATGACTATAGCTTAATCAGTTTTCTGCTGACATGCAATCAAAGCATCTTTAAAATGCTGGTGATTGTAATTTGTTTTTCTGTGAGCACGTTAAAAAAAGTTCAGACAAAAATTAAACTGTTTTGAAAATGTATTTACCTTACCAACGGATACTCTGCAGTGAATAGGTGCTGGAATGAGAGTCCAAACAGCTAATAAAAACATCACAATAATCCACAAGTAATCTACACTACTTCAGTCCATCAGCTGACACCTTGTGAAATGAAAAGCTGCGTTTTTGTAAGAAACAAATCTATCATTACTTCAAGCCATTGCTTCCAACTAAAACATGAGCTCTACAACAGCAGTGAAATGTTCGTCTTGTGTGAATCAGGAGAGAAATGTGGACAGATCAAGCATTGTTTACAAGCACAAAACAGTTCTAAACAAATATGTTGCTGGATTTTGATGTGAGGGGACAACAGGGGATAGACTTTTCACTGCAGAAAGCGTTATCATGGATTATGAAGTATTTTGTTCAGAAACAAAGGTTTGAAGTTAAAACATAGTAATGATAGATTTCTTACAAACATGCAGCTTTTCACTTCACAGGATGTTAACTGATGGAGTGGAGTGGCGTAGATTACGTGTGGATTATTGCGTTGTTTTTAACAGCTGTTTGGACTCTCTGACGGCACCCATTCACTGCAGAGGATCCGTTGGTGAGCAAGTGATGCAATGCTACATTTCTCCAAATCTGTTCTGATGACGAAACAAACTCATCTACATCCTGGATGTCCAACAGTGAGTACATTTTTATTTTTAGGTGACATACTGCTTGAAGCTTTGAAGCTTTTAAAATCCTATTGCAAACACGTGAGAGCTAAGCGAGTGCTTCCTGTGAGCGTTGAAACAGCACGGTTTTAATATGAAGGATCTGACCCTGATTGTCATCTTTCACTCCATCTCCATCTGCCTCTGTATCTGATTTGATGACACGGGGGACCGGGGCTCATTTTGCAGTCCATTAACAGAGGGCAGGACTCCAGTTCCCATGGGTCCTGAAGATCCCCCTCCCTCACCCGACTACCCTCATCTGGTGAATCTCCTCACCTCTCTAACCTCCCCCCTCAGTTGCTGACCTTTCTAACACTGTTGGCTAAACATTGCCTCCCTCTGTAATGAGCCATTAAACTGAATTCATTAATGGCCATTTAGGTTGTGAGTGTGTGTGTGTGTGTTGTTGCACTGTGAAGCTGACTGCAAGGGATTTCACTGCAGTAGATCAAGGGATTTGTTTTCATTGCATATAC
The DNA here is from genome assembly GCF_022985175.1 of Labeo rohita. Taxonomy (NCBI): domain Eukaryota; kingdom Metazoa; phylum Chordata; class Actinopteri; order Cypriniformes; family Cyprinidae; genus Labeo; species Labeo rohita. The sequence goes on from NC_066887.1 coordinate 8,804,230, forward strand.
GACAAATGCCGTCATATCTGTTGTCCTTGGATTGTTAATGCGCTTCATTGTGTTCATAATATCCAGGCATTTTTTGAATCCCTCAAGAAAGAAAAAAAGGTAATCCTAATGAAGAGGAGATTAATTACCCCCATTTGTGTGATCGTGTGTGTCAGACTTTGGCGACAGAAATCAAGTGTGTGTGTCGCTCCTTTAGTTGACAGTACAGGAGGAAGTGTGTGCCAACATTTCCTTTCCTCCCGGATGTCCTCTAATAGACCTGCTCTCACAGACCATGTGTTGTTTTATTCTTTGTACACACACACACACACACACACACACAAAAAAGGACAAATATTTGTCACAGATCTCATGAATTAGTGGTCTTAGTGTCATTTGTTTACCTTAATCTTAATCTTGCTCTGTTTACAATTAGATGTAACTATATAAACCAATATATAGTACGTCAGCTTGATGGATTTGCTCAAACAACAAATTTAGGAAAAATCTGTAGATTTGTAGATAGGATTATCTAGTGGAAAAGGGAAATCCACTTACATCTGTTGATGGGAGAATTTTATTCAAACCAGGGCATTAAGAAATAAATGTTTAAGATAAAACAGAGAAATAAAGCTAATTAGTCTCCACTAACAATAAGATAAAGCCCCCTTGAAATCAGTACAATATCAAACTGTCTTAACCTTTTAGGATTTCCTGATCGCTCTGCACACATTGTCCTGCAGCAATGAGCCAATTACCCCTGGAGTGTGTATTAAGAGATGACCAGATGACTGTGCAGTGGAGCTTTTGTCAGTGACAAAGACTCAGTGATAATGAGTGTAGGATCCATTGATGAACAGCGGTTTGATGCCATCACAGCTTCATTCCCAGGACAAAAACAGGTGAAGAAAGGGGAGAGCTGAGTGAGGGCCTGAGATTGAGAGATTTTAACACTGATGACCCTTTTAGCGTGATGCTCTGATTGTAGATTTCAATGGTTTCATTGACACAACATTTAAGGTAAATGAGCTGTTAGTTTAAACAAGTGGCTCTCAGCTGATTTCGCTTCAGGACCCAGATGTTATACTGAACGTCATGTGGCAACCCAAATTGTTTATCACAAAAAAGTAACAAAATAAAAAAAAAAAAAAAAAAAAAACGTAATTACATAAACACACTCAATCATTTAGCAGCTTAACATACGGAAGAAACACTTGCGTGCTAAATATTGCATTAATACCAGCTTGGATACCAAATGACAGATGAATTTGAGAGTGTGGTTGGATGCATACATTTTGATGTAAACAACAACAACAAAAAAAAATCCTTTTTAAAAGACTATATACATTTTGTTTTCCGAACTGCACATGATCATGGTTAATGCTTCGCGTTAGTTGCATTTCGCATTTTCCTGCAATTCGCAATCTTTTCAAAACAGACCAGTGACTCATTTTTTTAGGTTGTGACCACATGTTGAGAACTACATCAATGACAAGTATCCACAAAGAAAATGGTTTTATTTGTTGTTTTATTTTTCATGTTGGCCACACCATATGTGTTTGTTGGTTGCACCACATGAATTTGATTTGATTGAATGAAAGTTTATTCATATATAAATAAATGAGTGAAAATGAGTCCAACAGTCTTAAATAAATTTTGTATATATATACACAGTGTTGGGAAGTAACTAGTTACATGTAACCATGTTGCGTAATTTAATTACCAAATAAATGGTAACACTTTATTTTCAGGTGTCCTTGTTACATGTTATGTGTTCTTACTATTAAAATAAAAATTATTATGCATAATTGCATGCAAGTAAGCCAAACTGTAGTCTTAATCCTAACCATATAGTAAGTACATGTAGTTAATTAATATTAGTCAGTACTTAGATATATAATTACACTGTAACAACGACACATTCAAATAAAGTGTTACCCCAATAAATACAACTGTAATCTGTTACTGTTACTGAGAAAAAAATGTCAGTTACATCAATCCACAGTCACTGGAAGCTACAACGTGTCTGAGAGTTGATTAACTGATTAACAGTTAAAACATTTGCTAGAAATTTAGAAAAGTAATCGATTTAGAAAAGTAATCAAATGTAAACAGTTACATTACTTTAATAAAGTAATTAACACAGTTACACTGCTTATTACATTTTAAATAAGTAACTTGTAATCTGTAACCAATTACACTTCCTAAGTAACCTTCCCAACACTGTATATACAACTGAAGTCAAAAGTTTACATACAGCTTGCAGAATCTGCAAAATGTTCATTATTTTACCGAAATAAGAGGGATCATACAAAATGCATGTTATTTTATGTTTAGTACTGACCTGAATAAGATGTTCACATAAAATAATTTTATAGTCACAAGAGAAAATAATAGTTGAATTTATAAAAAATGACCTTGTTCAAAAATTTACATTTGCTTGATTCTTAATACTATGTTGTAACCTGAATGATCCACAGCTTTTGTTTGTTTAGTGATAGTTGTTCATGAGTCCCTTGTTGGTCCTGAACAGTTAAACTACCCACTGTTCTTCAGAAAAATCCTTAAGATCCCACAAATTCTGTGGGATCCCAGAAACTTTTTTTTTTTTTTTTTTATATTTAAACCATTTGCAACAATGACTGTATGATTTTAACGTCCATCTTTTCATACTTAGGACAACTGAGAGACTATTACAGAAGGTTCAAACACTCACCGATGCTACAGAAGGAAACACGATACATTAAGAGCCGGGGGGAATTTTAAGATCAGGGTAAATTGAACTTTTTGTTTTGTTTGTTTTGTCTTCTGGGAAATATGTAACTATTTTCTGTAACCTCTGAAGGGCAGTACTAAACAAACAAACAACAACAAAAAAAAAAACGATATTTAGGCAAAATGAGAAAAATTTTTCACCTCCTGTCCTTAATGCATCGTTTTTACTTCTAAAGCATCAGTGAGCGTTTGAAACTTCTGTAATAGTTGTATATGAGTCCCTTAGTTGTCCTCAGTGTAAAAAGACTGATCTCAAAACCATACAGTCATTGTTGGAAAAACCAAAGAATTTGTGGGACCTGAAAGATTTTTCTGAAGAACAGCAGGCAGTTTAACTGTTCAGGACAAACAAGGGACTCATGAACAACTATCACTAAACAAAAACACAAACATCTGTGGATCATTCAGGTAACAACACAGTATTAACAATCAAGTGTGTGTAAACTTTTGAACAGGGTAATTTTTATAAATTCAGCAATTATTTTCTCTTGTGGACTATATGTAAACGTCTTTTATGTGAAACATCTTATTCAGGGCAGAAAATAACATGCATTTTGTATGATCCCTCTTATTTTGGTAAAATAATAAACATTTTGCAGATTCTGCAAGGTGTATGTAAACTTTTGACCTCAACTGTAGGTCTTCATTTGTATTTGATAATGGTGACATGTTTGATTAAATTCTTTGTAAGCCATGGTCCGCAGCCCGAGGGAGAATGCTTTGGCTAATACCTCCTCATTATCAATTAGTGGGTGGGTTAAAGTTTGTATGTAATCGGTTCTTAAGAGAGTCAATAGGTGTCATTAAGCATCAGAGATCCTCTGATAACGTGAACTCATCCCAGGAAAGGTCAACCGCCCGTAGCCTGATACAGTAGATCATTGTCCAGACCCGAGCGTGGCTGGGCCAGTTCAGTTTCATCGGCTCACCAATTAACCACTTCTAATCCGCGCTGTTTGCTGTTAAACTCAGCTCCATCATTTCCAACAGAGTTTCTGGATTTAACAGATGTTTTACACGATTGCTGACTACATCGGCGAAGCCCTCCGCCCACTTTCGCGAGGGCAACAAAAAGCTTTCAAGCAGGCCCATCTCAGAAGGCCTGCATTTGAATCCGTTTCACAGTTTATTTATTCCTTTGTTTCAGCACTAGTCAGTTTAATGCTTAGCATGCACTATTAGCCATTAGCATTGCTTTCAGGCTCACTAGGTTGCTGATCTTAGAAGCTTAAAGCTCTGCCCGCTGCTTTGTTGTGGTCATTGATGCTCAGAGGGGGTTCTGGGGGTTAACACAATAGATGAGGGGGCAGGAGAGGTTGTTGGCTAGATGGTGGGATGGTTAGAAAAAGATACCCTGAAGTGGAGCCTTGTTGATTTGGTCCATTCAGCGACATGCCTGGGATAACCCTACATGCAAATGCAGCTGATAGCTGTAATGTCTTTGTTTTGGAAAATCATCATTTCGTTTAAGCAATAGTCATTTTAGAATGTTGAAAGGGATAATTCACCCAAAAATGTATTATTTTTATTGATAGATACATTTGTTTAAAATTTATTTATTCCTTCTAAAAATTTTAAATATTATTTAAAAGGGTTTGCATGATTTGGTCAGTTACCTGGATAAGCAGCCATATTGGATATACTCGGATGTAAACAACAGCATGGATTGCACGGTTATGGTTCTGGTCATTTATGCTGTCTAAACCACAGGAAAAAAAGTGTGGAAGCTGCTAAATCATATAAAGAAGGACTTAGTAAGCAGGAAAGGGAACAATATTTTGACAAACTGAAGTTAATATGTGGTAAAGACACATAAGAGCAGTATTAATCAAGATATTAGCCTAATATTTCACCTGCCTGACAAAATGATAATAACAAACATGAATGTTGTCCAGATTCTTGCCCTGGAAATCCTGCTTCAGTTTGGCCAACCACAAACGCCTTTTGTTCCTCAGACAGTTTTTTTCACTCTTCACCTTGATATAGTATAATTTTTGGCAGTCTGTAGTACTCCAAATGTTTTTCCCGGTCCGACTGATTAGTACAGCCCAAAACATGACAATAATTGACCATTTTCAGCAGCAATAATCCACTCAATATGCAAGTTTTGTTCGGTTCAGTGACATTGTTTACATTCAATGCCACCAATATAGCCGATTGATGACGTGACGTGAAAACACTATTCGGAAAGGCACAGAAAACGAACAACGCATTCTATAAAGCCACTGAAGGGCCATGGTTAGCCGCTTGCAAGGATAACCTGTTACATTACAGTACATAAAATTTCACTTACCACATAAACAGAGGAAGAAGAGATGAATGATCTGATGATGGCGAATGATTTGACAAACATTTAATCTGTGACAGTAAAATGTGTGGTAAGTACTGCCGCTCTGTAGTATAAACAGAGTACGTGTGATCGCGAAACTCAAACGTGAAAGTAAAAAGCAAACGTACATTCAGAAGCAATTTCAGTGCCCACATATTACTAGCGGCTCCCTGAGTGTGTATATAGAGTGTTTTCACAATGCATCATCAATCTGCCATATTGGCAGCACTGAACATAGACAATGCCACTGAACTCAACAGAACTTGCATATTTTGCTGATTATTGTTGCTGTAAAAAGATTGGTTATTGTCATGTTTTGGGCTGTACTAATCGTTCAGACCGGGAAAAACATATGGAGTACTATAGACTGCCAAAAATTATACTAAATCAAGGAGAACAGTGGAAAAAACTGAGGAACAAAAGGCGTTTGTGGTTGGTCAGACTGAACCAGGATTTCCAGGGCAAGAATCTTGACAACATTTTTGTTTGTTCTTATCATTTCCAGTCAGGTAAGTGAAATATTAGGCTAATATCCTAATTAATACTGCTTGTATGTGTCTTTACCACCTATTTTCTTTAGTTAGTTGTCAAAATATTGCGCCCTTTCCTGCTTAGTATGTCTTTCTGTATATGATTTAACAGCTTCCACAAGTTCATATTTTTATTTTTTCCATGGTTTAGACAGCATAAATTAGCAGAATAACATATTTAGTAGTACATTAACAGTGCAATCCATGCTGTGGTTTACATCCGAGTATCACCAGTATGGTATAGTATAATTACCAGTATACCAGTATAATTACCAAACGATATAACTGCGAGAGAAGTATTGAAATATGTGACCCTGGATCACGAAACCAGTCATAAGGGTCAATTTTTCAAAATTAAGATTTATACATCATCTGAAAGTTAAATAAATAGGCTTTCCATTGATGTATAGTTTGTTAGGATATAGGATAATATTTGGTCGAGATACAACTATTTAAAAACCTGGAACCTGAGGGGGCAAAAAAATCTAAATATTGAGAAAATTGCCTTTAAAGTTGTCCAAATAAAGTTCTTAACAAGGTATATTACTAATCAAAAATTATGTTTTCATATATTTACAGTAGGAATTTTACAAAATATCTTCATGGAACATGATCTTTACTTAATTTAATTTAATTTTGTTTTTTGGCATAAAAGAAAAATCAATTATTTTGACCCATACAATGTGTTTTTGGCTATTGCTATAAATATACCCCAGCGACTTAAGACTAGTTTTGTGGTCCAGGGTCACATATATTTTTTTTTCCTCCCGTTTTATATTTATTCCCTTACAGGACAAGTTCACTTCCAGAGCAAAAATTTACAGATAATGTACTCACCCCGTGTCATCCACAATGTTCATGTCTTTCTTTCTTCAGTCGTAAAGAAATTATGTTTTTTTTAGGAAAACATTTCAGGATTTCTCTCCATATAGTGGACTTCTATAGTGCCTCAGAGTTAGAACTTCCAAAATGCAGTTTAGCTTCAAAGGCCTCTAAACTATCTAGCGAAACGATTGGTCATTTTCTAAAAAAATTACAATTTATATACCTTTTAACCTCAAATGCTCGTCTTATCTAACTCTGCGTGAAATCTGTGTGTTCCGGTTCATGACAGTTAGGGTATGTTGAAAAACTCCAATCTCATTTTCTCCCCCAACTTCAAAATTGTCCTACATCACTGTTTTTGTAAAGGGTATTTGATCTTCTTTGCACGTTCACTTTGTAAACACTGAGTCATTACTTCTGCAGTGATGTAGGAGGATTTTGAAGTTGGAGAAGAAAACTGTATTGACCTGGAATACACAGAATTCACGCAGACCTAGACAAGTTGAGCATTTGAGGTTAAAAAGTATATAAATTGTAAATTTGTTTTAGAAAATAACCAATCGTTTCACTAGATAAGACCCTTCTTCCTCGGCTGGGATCGTTTAGATCCCTTTGAAGCTGCATTAAATTGCATTTTGGAATTATAGAAATCCACTATATGGAAAGAAATCCTGAAATGTTTTCCTCAAAAAACATAACTACTTCACGACTGCAGAAAGAAAGACATGAACATCTTGGATGACAAGGGGGTGAGTACATTATCTGTACATTTTTGTTCTCGAAGTGAACTTATCCTTTAAGGATAGTACAAGTAATTTCCTTTCTGAACACGGTATTTTATTTCGGGCACACACTTTTCAGTATTTTCTAAACGTTCTGAAACAAATAGTAATAATGTTTAAAAAAGTTAGATGAACATCCATCTAAAATGTTTCAGGAAAAAAAAAAATCATTCCATAAATGATGTGTAATTAACATTTTGTAATTAACGTTTTAAGAACTTCATCTTCACGACATGAGGGTGAGTAAATGACTTTAGAATTGATTTTCCCTTTAATTACTTGTACTCCCAGATTTGTGGGTTTATGCTAACTATAATCATCTATTTATCTCAATGAACTGCATTAATTCTATTGATTCTGATTTTTCTTGCCATCTGCCAAATCAACGTACCATGGAGCAACCCGAAGGAACAGTCTGTTACATTCATTGCTAAAATCCGGTCCGTGCGCGAGCGTGTTTTGGTTCGCCGAACCTCAGGGACCGGCTGGCTCCCCCAGGACTAAGCGCCCCTCATGGGGTGGGATAAAGAGGGTATCCTTTACAGAGCAGGCCTTCATCCACTCCCCAACCCCCACGGAGCACAGGCTACATCAATCGACACCACCAAGCCTATTGTCTGCGCGGGGATTTAATCAGGTATTAGTTACCCAAACTGCAAGAGAAAGCTTAAAGACGGTAAGCTTAAGTGATCTCCATAGTTACCTTACAGCTCATAGCCTTGAGTATTATTAGATTAAAGACGGCAAACTGCTGGAGCAATAGGACGGAGAGAAAAGCTAAATCCTATAAAAGCCCATACAGCCTTTAGCATTAAACAGGCTATACGGGGAAACTTTTTGTTGGTAGTCAAGGTAATCACATCGGACATATCAGACACCTACATCTGGCGTCTCATCTGATGAACTCTGAAAGTCACCGCCAGGTTACGAGAGCTCCTCCGGCCCCTAATGCTATGCCGCATACCAGGATTTCCCTAAGATACACAAGGCGTCCAGGACTGTATCAAATTAGAGGCGCGGGTAGAAAGACAAACATATGTCAGGCAGGAGCAGATCGAGTATTTTAGGAGGAGCTTTAGTCTTTTCATCTAAGGAACGTGGCATGGTCTGTGTGTCTGCGTGTGTGTGCGAGCGGAGGCCTCTGTAATATTCTCAAGAATGTCGGCATTACCTGGAGTGTGGCCCATATGTTTCTACTTCCTGTCTGGAAATATTCAAAACTTCCTGAGATGATCTCCAGCCTCAACCTGAGGAAATTTCACCCCTGGTGTCAAAATCCGCATCCCACCCATGCCGAGAGTTTGTAATTACAAGAACAATATGCCGTGTGTGTGTGTGTGTGTGCGGTATACTCGGCCAGAACAGAGACAATGTTGTCGTGAGATTTCGCAAGGGTTCGAGAGGAGGGCGGCTCGGGCTCCTCCAGAGGGAGGTGATGATCACGGTACAGACGCCAGACTGTCATTAAGTACTCAGTGGCCTAATTATAGATTTAAACATGGCTTAAGTTAAAAGAGAATATATCATTAATTTCAGACAGTGACAACCTCATGTCCTATTACTACATTTATTAATCATAGGATATCAATTATTTATGTTAAAACAAAATCCAACTAAGTGTATAGTATTATATCATATACCCAAAGCCAGTTGATTAGACTGGTCAGTTTAGATAAAAGCGATTGGACTTAACATTTTATCCATCAAAACCCCCTTCTCTCCTCATTAAATTCTAGCAGGGAATGAAACTCTCCCGTGAACCGCAAATACGGAAACCAATTAGCAAGTGTGTGATTTCTTTTCCTAGTTAATGATGCTATTAACTGTTGATAGCCCTCTTGTTGTTTGCTTTATCACTCACTACCATAAATAGTCCCGGTTGCTGCTCTAGTTGTCTTTTCTCAGTCTGGTGTAAGTCGCCGGGTGTTTGCAGGGCTGTTTTCTGTGCCATGTGGCTCTTAACTAATCACAGACAGACCAGTGTCAGTAAATACACAACACAGCGGCGCTAGACTGAGATGGGAACCTCCGTTTCTTATGCTCATCAAGGCTGTGTTTACTGGATCAAAAATACTGAAAAAATGTAATATTGTGAAATATTATTACGACGTAAAATAACATTTTTCTATTTTAATATACATTAAAATCTAATTTATTCCTGTGATCAAAGCTGAATTTTCAACATCATTACTCCAGTCTTCAGTGTCACATGATCCTTCAGAAATTATTCTAATGTGCTGATTTGTTATCATTGTTGGAAACAGTTGTGTTGCTTAATATTTTTAAAAGCTTTGATACTTTTTTCAGGATTCTTCAATTAATAAAACATTAAAAAGAACAGCATTTATTTAAAATAGTAATATTTTCTAACAATATACACTACCGTTCAAACATTTGGGGTCAGTACATTTTTAAAAGAAATACTTTTATTCAGCAAGGGTGTGTTAAATTGATAAAAAGTGATAGCAAAGGCTTATTTATTTTTTTTTTTTTAGAAAAGATTTATATTTTGAATAAATGCTGTTCTTTTTGTACTTTTTATTCATCAAAAATAAATAAATAAATAAATAAATAATTGGCAGCACAACTGTTGCCAGCATTAATAAAAGTAATACATCAGCATATTAGAATGACTTAAGACTGGAGTAATGGCTGATAAAAATTCAGCTTTACATCACAGGAATAAATTATATTTTAAAGTATAAAAATAGAAACCATTTTTTTTATATTGTAATAACATTTCACAATATTACTGTTTTTTTTTTTCTGTATTACTGATTAAATAAATCCAGCCTTGAAAAGTCTTCTTTAAAATGCACAAATAATTTTTTTTTTTAATGCCAAAAATCATTAGGATATTAAATAAAGATCATGTTCCATGAAGATATTTTGTAAATTTCCTATCGTAAATATATCAAAACCTTAATTTTTGATTAGTAATATGCATCACTAAGAACTTCATTTGGACAACTTTAAAGGCGATGTTTTGATTTTTTTTTTTTTTTGCATCTCGGCCAAAAGAGATCCTAACAAACCATACATCAGTGGAAAGCTTTTTTATTCAGCTTTCAAATAATTAATCCTATAATCTTATATAACATTATGACTGGTTTTGCGGTCCAGAGTCACACACACACACACACACACACACACATATAATTTTTTTCCTTCATTGTGATTTCAGAACAGTATCACACTGACATTTTTGACTTTATTCCACAGGAAATATAAAATGTAATTCAGATATGAAAAACAGGCTTCATCCCAAATAACAGGAAATATTCTCAGAAAATCTGCTAACATTCTGGCAAGTTTTTCTCAAAGTTATGAACAAATGTTAACAGAATGTACTTCCAAAGTTCTCTGAATTTTAAAAATGTTCTCAAAATGTTAGCACAAAAACATTACATCATTCATAGAACTTTTTTCCTGAAATGTTTTAGTTGAGATGGTCATCTAACATTTAAAAAAAAAATGTTAATACTTGTTTCAGATGTTTGTGAAATGATAAAATGGAATGTTCCCTCAACACTTTGCATAACCAAGAAAAAAAAGTTTCTAAATCATTTAAAAAACTAGATGTTTTAAATTTTCAGAGAACATTAAGAAACAACATTTTTGGACCAAAATGGGAACGCTAACATCAAAATTTTTCAAAACATTTTTGTTAGCTGGGAAAGAAGTCAAGTCATATGAACTAAATTTCAATGTCTTTTGTACTATTAAATAAATAAATTGTTTTTTTTTCTTTAATCTTTCAACTGAGGCCTTCTCCAGATGTTCACTAAACAAACCTTTTCTGATTTAACACACTTTTGTAAATACACTACGTAAACACACACACTCAGAGTCAGATTAACTCGTGGAAGGCGGTGTAATGAAGCTTAATTATGAAGGCCTGTGTAAGCTGTTGTTTCAGCAAATATTTGGCCAATGGCAACACCTCTGTGATGCAAACAGATAACCAGAGCTTCGTTTTCTCACTCGACTAACATGGGTCACCTAAAAAAAAGCCAGTGCTTTTATTCCTCATGAAACAGTAACAGACAGTTAAAGGCCACTGTCCAAGAAAGTCATACATTTAATACTGAACTAAAAGGTTAAATTTGATAAAATGTAGCTGAGAAATGTAACAGGAGTGCAAATGTTAGAGGAAAACTAGAAAACCAAAAACGTGTAGGGCAGTTTCAGCTTTGGCTCATTGTGATGGTATTCTCTTGAATAATGACAGCTCTATTTGTATTCCTCTCTCTCTCCTTACACACATATATAAAATCTGGATAATTACTTAAGTCATGACAGATTGTCTCAGCGTAGGTCACTTTAAGGGGCACCGCTCTCCCTCTCTCCTTTCTCTGCCCAGCCCTGCTCTGAGTGCCTAGTAGGACAGTCTCCCTCCAGTGTTAATGATTTCCGCCCGGTTGGCTGGCAGCGTTTCTGCCAGCACAGGTTGGAATGAGGCAGCAGTGTGGGTGACGCTGCCATCTGTCCTAGTAAAGTGCCCTGTGTGGTGCCCAGCTGGTGTGGAACTGCTAACGAAGGAGGGAGTCTCATCTCGCTCTTACTCTCAGCCTTTTTCTTTTCCTCACTCAATCTAATTTAAGAAACTGTAGACCAAGTCAAGTGAGTGAGACCTCTGTCAAATTCCAACTTAAGATGTATGGACACTTTAAAACGGGATGTTCAAAATAGTTCATGTGCATTTAAAAAAAATGATAAAATGTATATATGTATATATATATATATATGTATGTATATATATGCTGTCTCAAATCCGACCAATCATTTGTTTGATTTCGAACCATCTATTTTCATCCCTTTTTCCTCTTATTCTTATTCTTTTCCCAATGTTTCACCACACAGGTCTCTCTCTCTCTCTCTGGCACCTCGTAAAACAGCTCTATCTAATTGCTGCCGTTGGCTTTTTGGCAGTGTGTAGAGAGTCTGTCTCTGAGGAATAGAATGAGGCTGTGTTTAAACTGTGCAAACACACACATTTGTGTCAGTGAGCAGAGGGTCTACCGCATTTACTGCCCTCAGGGCTTCTAGAGGGAAGAGCTCAGCAGGTCTGTCTGAAGTTCAGCGCATTATCACCTCCTCTGCTCTCTCACCGCTATAACAGCACCTCCTAATCCACTTCATCCACTCGTGATCTACTACTGCAGTATGTGAGGGCAGGGCCAATATTTCACAGTCATGCTATCCTATGTATATCCCATGTTCTTTATGTTCTTTTTTAGAAACTTGAAGTGTTAGTAATTTCATATTAGTATTACAAACCTCTAATTTTCAATGTTAAACTTTGGGATCTGTTTTTTTTTTTTTTTTTCTTTCATGTGCAGCTTGATGTAGATATTTGCGCTATGGACCTTTCTCACATTTCCGGGTTTCTCATAGTGGAAGTCATCATAGATGGACAAAATCTGGTAGCAGTGCATGGGAGAGTACCACAAATATATTTTTTGCATTCCCATTTGCGCAAATTACAAAAGAAAAACTACACGATAGTGTTTTCACAGCTTTCATCCAAGGGAAAAAACTGAGAGAGACTGATATCAGCAGTCAGAAGAGAGAACAAGGTCAAATTTGCCTCCCATAGACGTGGCATTAGAAACACCCTTGCATAGCCTTAACTAGTTTTTTGGGTAACTTGATGAAAAGGTGGTATAATACAAAATATAGTGTTGTAAATGCACATACACATTTTTAAAAATCAAAATATAAAAAAGTTTAAAGGATTTATGATGATGATGACCGTTAAAACACATCATCACAGGCTTGTGAAAAGGGTCCATTGCATTTCTAATCAGAATGGGACATAAATATCTAGACAAGAATGTTGTAACAACTAACCAGAACAACCTAACAACCTTCTACCATCTCTATTGGAATCACCCAAAACACCCTAGCAACCATTTACAGCACCAAAGCAGAACACCCTAAAACCTATATTAACAAATCAGAACTACCTAATAACCAAAACAGTCCATCAACCTCTAAGTAACCACCAGAACACCATAAAACCCTTAGTAACCACCAGAATCAGAACAGCATGATGACAACACCAAAACAACCTATCAACCACCAGAACAACATAAAACCCATATCAATCTTCCAGAACACCCTAACAACCCCCTAGAAATTACCCAAAACACCTTAAACTCCTTATCAATCACTCAGAACACTTTAATGACCAACCAAAACAAAGTAACAACTTCCTGGTAACCTGGTAATCGTGAAAAACCTTAGCAACCACCCAAAACAACTTCCAAGCAACCATTAATTCTATAGAAACTACCCAGAACACCTTAAAACCCTCAGCAACCCTTAGTACCCAACACCAAAACAACCTATAAATCTCCTAGCAACCACCAAAACACCCTAAAAACCCACAGCAACCGCTCAGAACACCCTAATAACCAACCGAAACAACCTATTGACTTCCTAGCAACCACAAGAACATGATAAAACCCTTAGCAACCATTCAGAACACCCTAATAACAAATCAAAACAACCTGGAACCCACCAGAACAACCTATCAACCTCCTAAGAACCACCAGAACACCATGAACCCCTAAGCAACCTTCCAGAACACCTTTAAATCCTTAGAAACCACACAGAACACTTTAATAACCAACCAAACGTTGTAACAACCACATGGTAACCTGGTAATCCTGATCCTGGTAATTCCCAGCAACCACCCAAAACAACTTCCAAATAACCATCAATTCCATAGAAACTACCCAGAACACCCCCACACCCTCAGCAACCATTTAAAACAGCCTAATAACCAACACCAAAACAACCTATAAATCTCATAGCAACCACTAAAACACCCTAAAATCCCTTAGCAACCAATCAGAAGACTTTAATAACCAACCAAAAATAAATAAAAATATAAATAAAAAGGTAATAGCATCCTGGCAACCAAGAGGACATCCTAAAAATCTTAGAAACCACTTAGAACAACCTAATAACCAGAGATGGGAAGTAACTGAGTACAAATACTTTGTTACTGTACTTAAGTAGATTTTTCTGGTATCAGTACTTTACTTCACTATTTATTTTTCTGACTACTTTTTACTTTTACTCCTTACATTTTTACACAAATATCCGTACTTTCTACTTCTTAGAGACTCAAGCATGGAATAAATCTGACAGGCAAAACTATACTGACCAGGACTTCAAGATGCAGGTCAGTTTCATCTGTAAATAGGCTAATGTAGTTTTGTCTTTGTTTCCTTAGGTAAGTGCTTGCAACTCTTAGCAGCCAGAGGATTAATAATACTGTAAACTAAACTAAATTACAATTACTCAAAATACTGTATGTAAAAGGACATCATATAATCTACTGTAAAGTTACAGTAGTAATTTAGCAAATAAATGTTATAAGAGATTGTTTCATAATATGTTTAGAGGGAGCTAGAGCAGATAATAACACAACCCTTACGAAAATTAGAACCAAAAATCATGGTTGCTATAGTTAAACCATTGTAATCACAAATTAACCATGGTTTTGCTACACTAACCATAGTCTAACCATGAAATTTGTAGTAAAACTATGGTTGTGAACTAAAACAGACTGTAATCAATCCGCCAAAAAACATGGTTAATTTTAATAAGAGAAAAATATGACTCATGATAAAACTATAACATGTTCAGAATAAGAATTTTTATGTAAAGATATTGTCATAATGTAATTATTATTGTACTATTTTCGACATTTATGCACTTTAGAAAATATAGTTTTATTAAATCTATAGTATTTAAGTAATTTTATGATAAAACAACACATGGTCATAATGTGATACTTTAAACTGAACTAAAATAAAGTTATGTTATTGCAAACAAAATACAATGAGGTGGTTGTTTTGCAAGAAGGTGGAGATAGTTCTGCTAATAACAGTAAATGGCTGATGGGAAAAGGGACAGGTACAAGAAAATTAGTGGAAAAAAAGTAAACACACAAAGTGAGATGCAGAGAGATATAATGGAAAATAATAAATAACTAATGAAATAGACTGAAAGGAAAATGGAAATGAAAGTGCAGTTCAAGAGAGAACTTTTAATTATTTTGTTTAATTATTAGGTTTAATTAGATTTGAAACATTTTTTAAATGTGATGGCCATACAAAAAATAGGTGGTTTCAGAATTTGTGTGGGAGTGTGGGATGGCCTGGATAAGAGTGAGATTTCACCGGCCTGAAATTTTGTCCCAGTCCTGCCCTGTTCTACATGGTGGTTGCTCAGCCTTGTTACATTCATTAACTAACAAAATTTTAAATGCAAATTATTTTGTATTAATGTGTCAATATGACTTGAGGTCCAGTTACCAGCATGACACTAATACAGGCAGTACTAACGGGTACTTTTTATTTAAGTACATGCCAAAGCTCATACTTCTTTACTTTAACTTGAGTAAAAAAGTGTAATCAGTACTTCTACTTTCACCAGAGTATTTTTAAACATGAGTATCTGTACTTCTACTTGCGTGAAGGATGTGTGTACTTTTCATCTCTGTCATCTCTGCTAATAGCCAACCAAAACAACCTATCAACCTCACAAAAACCACCAGAACACCATGAAACCCTTAGCAACTATCCAGAACACCCTAACAACCCCATAGAAACCACCCAGAACATGTTAAAATCCTTAAAAATCACCCAGAACACTTTAATAACAAACCAAGACAATGTAACAGCCTCCTGGCAACCTGGCAATCCTAAAAATCCTTGGCAAAGACCAAGAACAACCTCTTAGCAACAATCAGTTCCATAGAAACCACCCAGAACACCCTAAAAACCCTTAGCAATCACTCAAAACACCTTAATAACCAACCAAAACAACATATCAGCCACCTAGCATCCACCAAATCACCCTAAAACTTTTAGCAATCACTCAAAACACCCTAATAACCATCCAAAAAACATATCAGCCACCTAGCATCCACCAAAACACCCTAAAACTTTTAGCATTCAAAACACCCTAATAACCAACCAAAAAACATATTAGCCACCTAGCATCCAGCAAAACACCCTAAAACTTTTAGCAATCACTTAAAACACCCTAATAACCAAACCAAAACAACATATCAGCCACCTAGCATCCACCAAAACACCCTAAAAACCCACAGCAACCGCTCAGAACACCCTAATAACCAACCGAAACAACCTATTGACTTCCTAGCAACCACAAGAACATGATAAAACCCTTAGCAACCATTCAGAACACCCTAATAACCAACCAAAACAAAATATCAGCCACCTAGCATCCACCAAAACACCCTAAAACTTTTAGAAATCACTCAGAACACCCTAATAACCAACCAAAACAACATATCAGCCACCTAGCATCCATCAAAACACCCTAAAACTTTTAGCAATCACTCAAAACACCCTAATAACCAACCAAAACAACATATCAGCCACCTAGCATCCATCAAAACACCCTAAAACTTTTAGAAATCACTCAAAACACCCTAATAACCAACCAAAACAACATATCAGCCACCTAGCATCCACCAAAACACCCTAAAACTTTTAGCAACCACTCAGAACACCCTAATAACCAACCAAAACAACCTAGCAACCACCAGAACACCCTACAAACCCTTAACAACAACTTTAAGCGCCTGAGCAACCATCCATAACACCATAACAACCCTCCAGAAACCACCCAGAACACTATAATTACCAACCAAAAGTAACAACCCCCTTGGAACCACCACAACACCCTAAAAACCATTCGCAACCACTTAGAACACCCTAACAACTACTTAGCCACCACTCAGAGCACACTATCAACAAACAAAACTTTTAGAACATTTTAGTAACTGCACATAAATGCTCTGACAACCGTCCAGGAAGTCCTAGTCATGGAGGCATAAGCAAGAATCAATTACATTTTCTTGATAAAATGTAAAAAATAAGTTTAATATGCACCAATAACATGTAGTAAAAAAATGTGACACCCAGATCTTTTTTTCAAAACTAATTAAAATATCAGAACATCACATGGGAATGTTATCCACGGCATTTTTTAAAAAAGTTAATGCAGCGTAATGGCCTGTCGAGCATGTTGAGAAATAAGCAACGCATGATGGACATCTTTTGTACATGTATAAGCCCTTATTCATCTGTCACTGATTCTTTCTTCTGTCTCTCTTCTCACACTGCTAGTGTGAATAGATCAAAGCTCACAGACACATTGTTGACCTGTCATTTGTGTAGATCTGTCCATTTGCAGTCTATTCAGTTCATTCCCTTTGTCCAGCGGCATCACAGTCTGCATGGTGCTGTTTGTCGAGACGCTGAGCGCTCCACAGAGAGGTCAAAGGTTTGGCCCGGCTACTGTGTTGGGGTCACTGGGATCTTGGCTCGGGGTCAGAGGTTTCAGGGGTACAGTAGGACGGTCCGTGACTTGGCACTCCATCACAGAGCCTCAGTGTGAGAAAGCAAAAGCTTTCTTTGAGGTCGCATCCTCTCAATTTGCTTCATACTCACCTCCCATTCAACCTGTTGCTATGAGATTCGCTGGCGAGCACAGGCGAATTTGCCCCCCCTGGGCAATTCTGGGCTTGTCCGTATTGTCCCGGTTGTGTAAGAGGTAATCATTAGACGCCGTTAAACGGCGGGAGCGTTTAACAACTTATTGGGTGGCTGAAAGAAGACATCGGCCATTCAGTCCCAACTCCCGAAACCTGAGAAAGATGGAGACTGCTGTTAGAGGAGGTGAAAGCAATGAAAGAAATTACAGCAAAAATAAAAGAGGGCTGGAAAGTGAAACACAGGATTGCGCTGAAGACATTAACAAGCGGCTGCATATTGTCTGTGTTTCTTTTGTGTTGGAGATAATGGGTGGAGCTCATTCAGAATGATATAGGGTGAGAAAGAGAGAGGGCTAGAGGAACAGAAACATAGTCAATGTTAGCTTGTAAATCCCACAAATGCTTAACTTCATTACATGGCAATTATCATCAGTAATTGGGGAGACAATGGCTTTGGCGTCGTTTCAGGGCCGGGATTCGGGGCAGAGGGGGAAGGCATGAAAGGGTCAGGCTTTTTACATAATATTAACTGAATAGGATCCTGGTTAGAGTGGGAACAAAAGCAGTGTACCTATTCTTCTGGAGTGGTTAAAGTTTAGGCTTAATGTGAGTGGGAAGTGACCAATCTGTAAATGTTACATTGGTAGTTTGATCGGTGGATGGGCGGAAAGGCTTTAACAACTTTAGGGTCATGTATAGGTAAACGCAAGTTCACCTTGGTGCTCTACTAACGAATGAATTATCTATTTACTACAAACAGAGGACTGACATCCCATTGGAAAGAGAAGTCATAAATTATATCTGTTGCATTTGTTTTTTCCTAGACATCAAAGAATGAGAACTTTAGAGCAAATGGTAATCTCATATTTGTCTCTACAATGTCTCAATCTGTGCTCAGATTTTGCAAGATACCAAAGTCTTTAATAAAGAGCCAGAAATGTCAATATGACCAAAATTCAAAACCCATATTATATATATATATGAAGAGTTCAGATGCAAAAGCCTCTTAATCCATCTGACGTATTTCTTAAAATTAGCATTTCTTTCTGGCTACTTTGTATAGGTTTCTATGTAAGTGCTGGTACATCTGACTGGGCTGAGGCTGGAATTTAAAGTGAAAGTATTTGATGGACGTATACTATTTGTCAAGAGCATTCACTCAGTATCATTATCTCATTTTTGACCGAGATGGCTTTTAGCTGGTTTTGCATCTGAACTCTTCATATACACATTATCGTTCAAAAGTCTGGAGGCAGTACAACAGTAGAAAGGTTTCTGAAAGAAGTCACACCAAGGTTGCATTTATTTGATTAAAAATACAGTAAAAACAGCAGTGTTGTGACATATTATTACAACTTAAATAGCTGTGTTCTATTTTAAAATATTTTAAAATGTATTTTATTTATTACTCCAGTTATCAGTGTCACATGATCCTTCATAAATCATTATAATATGATGATTTGATGCTGAAGAAACATTTATTATTATTGTCAATGTTAAAAACAGTTGTGCTGCTTGATATTTTTGTGGATTTTTTTTTTTTTTTTATTAATAAAAAGTTCAACAAAACAGCATTTTTATGTGATTTTTTTTATTTATTTATTTTTTTTTTTTTAAAGCAAAGTACAAGGTTTTTAAAAGAAGTTGCTTCAAGGCTGCATTTGAAATACGAAATACATTAAAAACAGCAATATTGCGAAATATTATTGCACTTTAAAACAACTGGTTTCTATTTGAATATATATTTTAAATGTAATTTATTGCTGTGATCAAAGCTGAATTTTCAGCATCATTACTCCAGTCTTCAGTATCAATGTTAAAAACAGCTGTGCTGCTTAATATTTTTGTGGATTTTTTTGATGAGCAAAAAGTTCAACAAAGCAGCATTTTTTAATGTGAAATTTTGATTAATTTGTTTTTTTAATTTTTTAGTATTTAATATTTTTTAAGAAAAGTACAGGGTTTTTCAAAGAAGTTACTCCAAGGCGGCATTTGATCAAAATACAGTAAAAACAGCAATAAGTCAAATATTGCTACAATTTAAAACAACTGGTTTCTATTTGAATATATTTTAAAATGAAATTTATTCTTGTGATGCAAAGCTGAATTTTCAGCATCATTACTCCAGTCTTCAGTGTCACATAATCTATCAGAAATCATTCTAATATGCTGAATTTGATGCTGAAGAAACATTTATTATTATTATCAATGTTAAAAAAAACAGTTGTGTTGCATAATATTTTTGTGGATACGTTTTTTAAGGATTTTTTGATGAACAGAAAGTCCAACAGAATTGAAATGTTTTATTTATTTATTTATTATTTACATTGTTTAATTATTTGTACTTTTTAAGAAAAGTACAAGGTTTTTGCTGTCAACAGAACAGCATTTTTAATGTGAATGAATAAATTATTTATTTATTTATTTATTTTAATACTTTAATGTGTCCTTGCCTAGTAAAAGTATAAATATTGACAAGGACCAAAGAACTAAAAAACAAAACATCTGTGATAAAGTTGACATTTCCATGAAATGTACTAAGACATCTAAACAAGAACATTTTATTTTTTTCTGGGCTCGCACAAATCAGTGCTTCTTTGCATTTTTATATATTTTTAGGTTAAAAAAAGTTTATTCTCACATCTAAAATAATGAGACTTTATAGTACAGTTTTGTAACTGGAATAATCTTTATTTATTTATCTGTGGAAAATATTACATTACTATTATCACACTTGCCATTTATGGGTTTTCCATATTAGTATCACTATCCCACAGCATAGGAACGTCTTATTAAAGACTTCACTGTCCGCACAGTGCTGGCAGCCAATCAACAGCCTTCATCTAGTCACGGCCTTTAGCGCTAATCCAGCTCAAACACTCGGCTTTATCTGTTCTGCGGTAAAAGACGATCCAGTTACTCTTGACACATGCCAACGTTCTCACTCAGTACCGGATGCTTTCTTTAAATACTGGTGGACAGGTAGGAGGCGTAATAATATTTCGATTGATTGAGACCTTCCTCTTCTCAGGTTCGACCCAGCATAATAATGATATTGGCAGAGGTCAACAGTGCTTGGCTGCCATCAACACTAGCTTATTAACCCTGTGGCCCGCAGAGATCCACACAAACACATCGTACAAGAGGCTCATTCAGGCCTCAGGTTGGCCTGGCGGAGAGAGAGAGAGAGGCTGAGGTATTATAAGACCTAATCACACAGAGGTCAAATATTTATGAAAGCTGCTTAGAGAGAATGTGTTTTAAAGTCGACGCAGTTCAGAGTTAACATTAACCCTCTTTAAGTATCCTGAATGATCAAATCCTGCTAATGCTGCTTGACTCTAGCAGCATTTGAAATGGTGCTTGTTGCTGTGAAGTTGCAGAGTCTGAAAGGCAGAGCTGTTTGATAGTTTTTAGACGGATTAGGTTTATCGATTGGAGTGATGATAGATACTAAAGCACTCAAGCCCCGAGGAACACACTGAGCTACAAATTATATTTGGCATTTGGTCTTCAACCAGTCTGAATGCCAAAAAACAGATTCATTTATCAAAAATAAATATAAAATATATATTAACATTTAAATATAAGTATTTATTCTGCATGCACTTAACCCTCTGAGAGATGAAAAACAGCAATGTTGTGAAATAGTATTACAATGTAAAATGACTGTTTTCTGTTGTAATATATTTACAATTAGACTCCAGTCTTCACTGTCACATGATCCTTCAGAAATCATTCTAATATGATGATTTGCTGCTCAAACATGTATTATTGTTACAAATGCTGAAAACAATTGTGCTGCTGATATTTTTGTCGAAATATGATACATTCTACCTGATCTCATGACGAAAACGTACCTGTGGGAACTTTTTCACAAGACACAAAATACATACCAATAACTACATATCACTGCAGTTTCCAACAGAAATGAACACTAGAGGCAGTAAAACAGCAAGCACTTGTAACCATTTTCATACACAGTTATGATTACAGCTCCATGTTTTGCTTTCCAGACATAACAAGCTTGCTCGGTACCTCAGTCCGCATGGAATTGGACTTAGGATGCAGAATCCTTGAAATCTGTGAAAAACATGACTCACAGTGAAAGAGCTGAAACATGAGACCCTGATAGCACACATACATCTCAGAGACGTCTATTTGACGTCTGCATTTACATCTGCAAGATGTGTTTTTTAGATTGTTTGCTCATCTGCAATACGTCTATAGGATGTGTCCCATCAGATGTCAAATAGACATCTATTAGATGTTTTTAAGATGTTTATGATTTAGAATGTATGTAAAACTGACATCTTACAGACGTCTGTCAGATGTTTGTACACAGCAGATGCTTTCCAGATCAAGTGATTTTTAACAGACATCTTGCAGATGTACGTGTGCTATCTGGGGAGATGGAAAAACAAGCTAAAACGGCATGTTTGTGATTGCGCTTTTACTTCACATTTGCTTTTGTTCATACTGTCGGGTATGTTTAGGTATAGTGCAGATGGTACATTACTTTAAAACATCACAGAGCATTAGAGTTATAGCGCTACTCAATGGGCATTTCAAGTCAAAACTGTGGTGACGCGTACAAAACCAACATTACATAAAATGTTCCATATGAAAAAAACTCTCTCTCTTTTAGCACCACTCAGTTCACATCGAATATGTCACGAAATGCACATAACGTATGTATTTTGCGTCTTGCGAAAAAGTTAACACAGGTACACTGCCGGTCAAACGTTTTCCACTTCCACTAACTGCTGTATACGCATGTTCAAGAGAGAGTGGCGTTCCAGCAAATGATGTAGGACGTAAGCGTAGCGAAAACCAGTCTCCTTCTGGCTTATAGTGAAATGCTAATTTCTCATTTTTCTTTAAAAACACTTGTTTTGTACTTTTAATTCGTGACCGGTGTTTTGTTTTGCTCTGCGTTTGCCTACGCCCTACGTCATCCGCTGGAAAGAACACGCGTAGCTACTACAGCAGCAGGGGCGTCATGCCCATTCAAAATGAACGGGCACGAGCCAAGTGGATTCTGAATGCAGCTTCCAAAAGATAAAAAATAGCCAAGTAATATTTTCTATATTTGACACAATCACACCGGCGTGATTAGAACGTTCAGTGCATCATATCATCCGCTGCTAAATTCAAATCTGCGTTCGCTGGCTGGCGCTATACCAGAGACAGGCGCGTTTCTGTACAATGAAAGTGTACAGAAAGAGAGCAAACATTCAATGTTAAATTCACATTAAATATAAAGTCTGTAGTATTAAAAATATGTTAATAACACCCATATCTGTTACTTAAGTAAACCGACAGGTTTTTTAAGCATAGTTAATAGATTACCTCACAGAGGGTTTCCCCCGACGCCACATTCTGGTCAGTTACCCGGATGCGCGGCCATTGCGGCTACTCATATATAAACAGAAGCATTTATTGCACGGTTAGTGCACCACTGAAGACCTTGTCGTACTAATTTATAAACCACGGAAACTGTGTGGGAGCTGCCAAATCATATTGAGAAGGACTTAGTAAGCAGGAAAGGTCGTTTTATTTTGACAAACTAAAGTTAATACAGTGTTCAATGCTAAGCAGCGATAGTTTTTCCCTGGTTACTGCTGTAAACAAAGATGCGCTACGCTTTATAATGCGTTTTACAGATGCTAGATTAAAAGAAAACGCCATGTAAACTTTTCTGAAAACTGACAGTTCCCCTCAGAGACACATTCATATAAACTCCTACCCCCAATTCATTATTTAGGATTTTCTTCCAATATTTCGTGCATCGTGAACGGTGAGATTGATCTGCCTAGTATTTTCTCCTCATTATGTCCGTCTTCAACTGTTAACAGCCTTTTGCAGACTAAATATAATAATACCGTAATATTTCCACCCAAATTACACTTTGGAACATGAATGCGGTGCAGTGAATGTACAACGTGTGCGGGCCACAGGGCAGTTCATATTGTCGAGCCCTGAAATAGGTGGTAAACATCCGTACGATCTGCCTTCTTTGTCGCGGACTGATGACTCGACAGTTCTTCCTTCTATTTCTTATCCTGACATAGTAAATTACTTTCGTTTCTCAGTTTTTTCGCCAAGCCATTTCACGAGTGCCGTTCGGTTCGGTGGCATTGTTTACACTCAATGCAACCGCAATGGCCGACTTCCGGATTGATGACGTAACGTGAAAACACTCTATAGGCTACTTTGACCATCACCCACTATGGATCAATTAACATAATTATGAAGGTGAGAATCTAAATATTTCATGGGCTAAGTCTATAGTGGCTGCTGTGTGTCACATGAGGACCCCCCGCCACCCCCCCCCCCACAACCACCACCATTCCTGCCCCCTCACAAATAATGAGTGCATGACGCCCCTGTACAGCAGTTAGGAGAAGCTAGATATTGCTTGAATGTTACATACATCTCTACATATTACATCTTACACAAACACATCAATTCACTTCAGAAGGCCTTTATTAACCTCTGAAGCCACGTGGAGCACTTTTTATGATGGATGGATGCACTTTATTGAGCTTCAAAATCTCAACACCCATTCACTGACATTATAAAGCTTGAAAGACCCAGGGCATTTTTTAATATAGGTCCGATTGTATTTGTCTAAAAGAAGAAAGTCATATACACCTAGGATGGGTTGAGGGTGGATTTTTGAGTGACTATTCCTTTTTATTTTTGACTATTCATTTAACCATGCCAAAAATACTTAAGTTAGTGCAAAATAGATGTTAGTTTTTATTTATTACACACAAAGCAAAATACATAATACAAGAGTACAAGTAACCAAATCTTGAATACAAAATAAAGCATTAGAGTATGTAAACATTAAAACATTATTGAAAATGTGAAATTAATTCATTCAGAGTTCAAATCAGTTTTCTGAAGCTCTTACCGTCCTCTCTAGCTAAAGTCAGCTAAAGTCATCCTGTACTGAGCACTGGCTCTGTTGACTGCAGTGTAATATACACCCGGATGATGAATTATACCGGTCAGATCGGCCGTGCAAACCCAAACATTCCTCAATCTCTCTCTCTCTCGGCCTCTGAGTGTTCTAGCAGGATAGACTAAGGACAGGAACGAACAGATGTAGTTTACATCTGACAGTAAATGGCACATGACACCAAGCTCTGTAGGAATTTCCAGACGGGAACGGTTCTACTGTTCGAAATAAATCCAGACTAGTACAGTCTGTAATCAGCTAGCATCATTCACTTACACCAAGAAACTCCTTTGAAATATGGTTGCTTTGCAGCCATAAAAGAGAAACAGTGGAAAATGTTAGTAGTTTATCATGAAAATGCTTCAGGTGGGTAAATAATCAGACATTATTTAGTCTTGCACAGATACACAAAGCCCATAGGAGTTTGTGAGTGTGTATATGTGTGTGTGTGAGTGTGTGGCTAATTAAAGAGCAGTTAGCTTTGTGGAGCAGGTTCCTGGAGAGGCACTCGTTACCCTGTCCATGTGTTTCTGACCCCCATCGTCACGTCAGTGTCCTTTCCTACAACACACACACACTAATGAGCCATGAGGGGATTGAGTGAGTAGAGCTGAATAAATACACTCACCGGCCATCGTATCAACACACACTCCACGAGCGGGAATGTGGGAATGATGTCATCTCCAGCGCTGGGCCGTCTAGACAGATCGTGTGTATATTTTGAGGTGTTGTGTTTGTGTTAGGAGAGATCTGTGTTTGTAGGGTAGTGACCTGCTAAAGAAGAGACAGTGAGGAGAAAACAGAAAAAAAACATCAAAGTGTAGAGTAAGAAGGTATGTGTTTTAAAATGGACATCGCTATACACCTGTTGAGACAGTGTGTGTGTGTGTGTGTGTGTGTGTGTGTAATAAAGATCGAGAGCAGGGGGGATTCTAGGGTCTCAGTCTAATGGAGGATCATCTCCTTATCTGAACATGAGATGATGTGGGTCAGAGGGATGTTTCTTGTTATAAAAGCGAGAGTTTTTTTTTTTTCCTCCTTCTTCCAGAAACCACCCTAAATAGGGACTAGCATCACATATAATCTGGGTCACTTCTTCAATTATTGCTCTAAACATTTTGGCCTTCTTCTTCCTTTACAGATGTAGGTTGTACAGAGACAGAATTTAATTTAGATGTACATTTATATTAACATTGAAGGATAACAAACCAACAAGCTAAAATTTACTTGCATTTAAATGAATGGGCTTGAAAGGTAAATTTTGGTGTGGTTTTCTTCTATTGACCACCATTTTTTACATTTTTAATTTTATCTAAATTGTGTAGAAATGCACATATTGGTTTAGTTTCTCAACTAACTTGTTCAATTTTTGAGAAAACAATTACTGGCTTACTGGTGTGCACTGAGTGGCACAAAAAAAAAAAAGATAATTACTTTAATTATTCATATTAATGGTGATAATTTTTTTAATGTTAATTTTTCACTAGCAAACTTAAAGTTTTTTTATCTTTGATCGTATACAGGTCAGATAAATAAAATAAAATAAAATAAAACAATAAAATAAAATATTGTTTTGCACAAACTCTATATATTTTATAGTTGTGTTTCTTTTTGCATGTATTTATTATTATTATTATTATTATTTTTATTTATTTATTTTTTTAATTTTCATTCTGCAGCATGTAACATTTAGTAAAACTGCAAAAATCACTCTACTGCACCTGGTAGTATTTCAACATTAAAAGTCAAAAAACACAAGCTAAAATTTATTTTTATTTTTATTAATAGACTTAAGGTCAGTTTTGGTGTGGTTTTCTCTTAGTGACCATCATATTAATGTTAATCATTTTTTAATCATTAATTTTTCACTAGCATACTGAAAGCCTTTCGATCTTTAATTGTATACAGGTCAGATAAAATAAATAAAATAAAATAAAAAAAAAACATGTTTTTGCAGAAATTCTATATATTTTATAGTATTTCTTTTCTCATGGATTTAATATTATTATTATTATTTAAATTTTCATTGTGCAGCATGTTACATTCAGTAAAACCGTGCAAAAATCACTCTCACTACCTGGTAGTATTTCAACATTAAAAAAAACAGCAAGCTCAAATTTACTTGCATTTGAATTAATAGGCTTGAGGTCAAAGGTCAGTTCTGGGGTTATTTTCTCATATTGACCACTTTTTTTTTTCCATCTAAATTGTGTAGAAATGTTGGTTTAGTTTCTCAACTAACTTTACTGGTTTACTGGTGTGCATTGAGTGGGACAAAAACATAATTACTTTACTGTATTAATGTTAATCATTTTTAAATATACATTTTTCACTAGCATACTGAAAGTTTTTCAATCTTTGATTGTATACAAGTAAGATAAAATAAAATAAAATAGAATAAAATCAAATAAAATAGTATATTTATATACATATATATATATATATATATATATATTTTTTTTTTTTTTTTTTTTTTACAGAAATTCTATATATTTTGTAGTTGTATTTCTCTTGTATTTATTATTACTATTATTTTTAATGTTCATTCTGCAGCATTTTACATTCAGCAAAAAAGTCACTCTTGTGCACCTGGTGGTATTTAAAACATTAAAAATATTCA
The DNA here is from genome assembly GCF_022985175.1 of Labeo rohita. Classification (NCBI taxonomy): domain Eukaryota; kingdom Metazoa; phylum Chordata; class Actinopteri; order Cypriniformes; family Cyprinidae; genus Labeo; species Labeo rohita. The sequence goes on from NC_066887.1 coordinate 8,831,586, forward strand.
TAAAAGATGAAAAGCATGTGTGGTTTATCCTGTGACCACCTCAAAGAGAAAATGAAATATTTTATTTTATCATCAAGTCTTATTCTTTCTTCTTTTCTTCTATATGTATTCAGTTTTATTTGTACTTTTAATGAGGTATTTTCTCATTTTTGGTCTAAATTACCAACAAATACAAGGCATTTTATGGTTATTTAGTGTGAATTATGATGTTTTAAACACCAGCACATATTTATAGCCTAACATGTGCACAAACAACTCATTAAGCAGAATTCCTTTGAGAAACAATTACGAAGTAAACACAAAGAACGCTGTAAATGAAGGCTCATTTAGAAGAAAGTCGTATTTAACATTCTTTGATAACTTTTTAAAGTTCTTATACTTTTTAGCTAATGAGTGGAGAGCGTCTCAGCTCAGTAGAAACTTCACTCTGGGCTTTTCTCGTACAACATCTGCTTTGAGGAAGGAGTTTGGTTAGGCTCCGTATATACCACGACACACCACAAGAACCAAAGCTAACATCACGGCAGGGCAAAAGCATCGCTGTAACCTTTTTGGCATTTTGTCTTTTTGACAACACATATCCCGGGTAATCTTACCTGCTCCGAATATCAAATGGGAGCATTTTGAAGCCGGTATTTCCGATCATCCGCGGCGCAGTCAAACAGGGTGGTGTGGTGCTATCTAAACACTCGGCATTCATCGCACGATGACAGGGTGTGTTTCAAAGCACTCTCTCTGCATTCTTCATATGTCTCCTTAAAGACACAGCTACTGTACTGTGGGTGCCTGCCAGTCTGCTAACCTCTACCCAAGACAATGTCTTAGGCTCCCTGAAATCCCTACTATTAGATAAAAGAAAGAAAAGAGGTGATCCCTTAATACGGCTGAATGGCACGTCTCGGCCTCAGTGGCTGGGTTGTTCTTTTTTGTTTGCGTTTGACACAGAACGATCACCTAGTTTGGCATTTCCCAAGTCTTTGTCTGAGATGAGCCTCTGCAAAATTACTGTTTGATGTACTTACAATATTTTGGCTGTCTGCGAAGTTTTAGTCATTATTATCCGCCGGCTTTGAGGTCATACATCACGTACGGGTTCTTCCCTCCTCGCAAACTTATGATCAAAATGTTCTCGCTTAATTCTATGTTTTACGTAGATTAGAAGGAGAATGTTTCGCCTTTAATTTTGAGAATTGTAACTAGCGTCCTTTACTCCACCCCGTTCACAATGGATGGGATGTAGAATCACAGAAGTAATGATTACACGACTATAAGCAAACGTTTCAGCCGTTTAGTCTATGCTTGACTCAGAGGTTTGCAAGATCAGGGTAGCTATTATACAGGAAGCCATGGTAATCTACACATATTCAGTTTGGGGTACTGGTTTAAGAAACACACAACCTGTGGGGTACGGCATCGGGTTATGGCACAGTATTTCAGATTTTGGTTGTGGTCATTATTACAGATCATTGTGGCATAGTACGTGCATGTTTTTATAATGTGTCCATGATAAAGAAAAGATAAACTCTTTTAAAAATGTAGTTTGAAATGCATGCATATCTTAAATGTAGTCTTTATTTCTCACATTTTTGATTTTTTTTTTTTTTTTTTTAACCATGTGTGATCCTGGACCACAAAACCAGTCGTAAGCAGCATGGGTATATTTGTAGCAATAGCCAAAAATACATTGTACGGATCAAAATGATCAATTTTTCTTTAATGGCAAAAATTATTAGGACATTAAGTGAAGATCATATTCCATTAACATATTTTGTAAATTTCCTACTATAAATATATCAAAGCTTAATTTTTGATTAGTAAAATGCATTGCTAAGAACTTCATTTGGACAACTTTAAAGGTGATTTTCTCAATATTTTGATTTTTTTACATCCTCAGATTCCAGATTTTTAAATAGTTGTATCTCGGCCAAATATTGTCCTATCATAACACACCATACATCAATGGAAAGCTTATTTATTCATCTTTTTGAAATCTCAATTTCAAAAAAATATACCCTTATGACTGGTTTTGTGTCCAGGGTCACATATAACATTTTCCTTTATAATACATTTTCCTTACATCTTGAATGCATATGAATGTACACATCAAAGAACATTTATATTATTTTAATCACATATTAATTGTTAATTTATAATTATCATTACAGTTTTAGGGAGTAACACCACATCTGACGAGACCTTGCCTAACCTTGGCTTTTCATGAAAGGTCAAATTATCTTATATAATTCCTGTTTTATTTTATTTTATTTTATTTTATTTTATTTTATTTTTTATTTTATGCATGTTGGTTGCATCACACAAATTTGATTTGGTAGACTAAACTTTTTCAGATATGAGTTAGTAAATTGTATCTATCTATCCATCTATGAAATAATAACTGAAAAGTTTTCTTTTTTAGTGAGTTAGTTTTTTATTATTATTATTTTTTTTCTTATGACATAAAATAACTTACTAAACTTACTAAAACATGGTCATCATAAAAGACATTTGTTTAACTCACTCTACTGTATGTGGATTGCATGTTTAATATATTTTGAATAAATGAATATAGGACAAAATAAGTATTAGAGCAGAAAAACTCTCAGGATGCTTTTGTATATTTGAGCAAACATTGTGAAATCACAGAATCCCCTCTCGTTCTCGCACACGCGCACAATATGATTCATAGTTCGTAAAATAAGGTTTCTTATTTGATTTTACTTGAGTATCTTGTTCAGAGCCCCAAGGCTACCTCTGCTCTTAATAGTAAATTGGCTCTGCAGAGAGCAAGTAATAACGATCATACAGCTGAAAACAATTGTATTGTTTAACTGGTGGGCATTACTCATTCTGGGCATATCTGTTCATTTCATTTTGAGGCTATTTTACTTTTACATTCATTTATTTATTTTTTGCATACCACCATCATGCTTGCAGCATTTCCTGTTTTTGTACAATTTGTCTTTTTAATATCTTTTTACTCTGCGAGCAAAAGAAAAAGTCATATCCTGTAAACAAAACGTCTCTTAAATGTTTATAGCCTGTGCGTAAGATTAACAACAAACGCATGGGAATGCATTAAAAATAAGTGGTAGTGCACATCACGGTAGTCTAGATAAGTAGTCTTGGCATCATCTGCAGCGTTACGCATGAGCAGAAAGGTAAACGGCTGTGCTATCCGGAGAGTCTCAGAGGAAGAATTCCACCTGGAAACAAACAGGTTGCTCGTGGCTCGGATGAGGGAAATGTTTCCCCATCTGTGCCCGATGGAAAAGTGTGTGTGAGAGAGAGCGACTCGACGGGGCTCTCGGCTTTCTGCCCCGCCACTAATGATGTGGAAACGCCTCCATCTCTGTCGGAACGAATGCTCTGAAGGATTTATACTGAGCCCGTGGCTTAGCGAGAGCCTGTGAGCTCGCTAAATTACTAATGTATCATTTGATGAATTGGCATTTCTGCCGTTCACTTCGAGAATTGTGACTTCCTGGTTTTTTATTCCCCCTACAGGAGTGCTGCACTTCACTGGCAATCAATTTACAAAGACGTCCACCAGTCAAAGTCAGGTACATCTGTACGCAATCTTTTGTTTTATGTACTTTGTAGCGAAACTAAAAGGCCCCCTGTCAACAGCAGCTCCGCTGCAAAGTAAGACCTTGACTGAGAGACCCATACAAGTTGCTTATACTGTTTATTTTTAAAGGAGGAAGGCAGCAGCATTTTTTGCCCTGCGGGTAGCGATGCATTCTGAGCTCGGGCTAAAGCTCTGAATGATGGTAAATCCATTCAGTGTGTGTTTGTTCTCCTCAAAGCGCCGCTTTATCAGATATTCCAGAGAACTCAATCTATTGCCTGCCCTTAGGTGATTTGTAATGGCTGATCATTGTCTATAATGCATAATACATTACTGCGGGTCCCCCGCTCCTATCAATTCAGCTCACTTCAAATGCCTCTGTCAGCCTATCTCACCCTTGAGCCAGTCCGGATGTATGAATAATGTGTTTAAAAAATCAATTGAAGGGATTGGGTCTTCCCTGTAGCGTCTGTTTATCAACAGCGTCTTTAGAGGTACCAGATTCCCCCTGCCGTCCTGAGGGAAAAGTGTGTGAAATAAGTTGCGAGCGAACCAAATGCATACAATTTCCCTCGCTCGCTAAAATTTCAGCAGGCTGATAATGGAGTGAGAAGACGTGATGTATATGAGTGAACCGAATGGAGAAAAAGAGAGAGAGGAAACGCTTCCCAGCCTTCAGAGTCGCTCCATCTGGCCCCTCCTCTCCCTCTGTGAGGGGATTTGAGTTTTATTTACATTTCACAGGGGCTATTATCCCCTCATTAGTGTAGCTCTAGAGGGGTCTGAATTACCCCAAGAGCTGGTGAAGAGCTCTGCGCATTTAGCGGCTCGACTAAAACAACCCAATCTTTTTTTTAATGAAGTAAACGTTGCGTGGTTAAACAGCGGTTAGTGAGAGTTCGACGCAGTTTCGCGGGCAAAAACGTCCGTTACCTATAGCGACATAAGGCGGCACTTTCAAAACAAACGCACGAATTCATATTTGAATTACTTCGCCCGCGAAAATTCGTCGAACAGCCTAAAGTTGAGGAGTCACAGGCTCTAATATGCTAATTTTATCAACAGAACTTCAGATTCACCTGAACTGCCATTTCAGACATATTTATCTGTAATTAGTCCAAATAAAAAACGGTTGAAGACGCACCATCTGAGTCTATTTGATCGCGTGTGTATTATTGTTAAATGTGCGACTTCAAAAAAATCACATCCAGACGACACAGACAAAGCTAACAGCCAGTTATTCGGTGGCATTCGATTCATTTCCACACTCCTAACTCTCTCCCGTGCAGACACAGGCCTCTTATAAACGCACAAGCGCCTTTGTTCTCCCTTTGAAAAAAAATGTGGCGAGAAAAAGGGGAAATATTTATAAAGCTCGGAACGATTGTGTGTGTGTACCACCGCTCGTCCCTGAAGATCGCCACGGAGACGAGGGTGATTATAGGAAATAAAAACAGCGGCGGCAGGCTCATTAGCATAATGATTTCCCTCCGCGCTCCAGTGCGCCAGAGAGGAGGAGGAAAGAGAGAGAGAGCGCGCGCACGGGCGAGTATGAGAGAGACTCCCAGTGCTCCTTAAGCATTTGAAGCATGTTAATAATCATTAAGTGTTTGGAGTAGAGAGGAGGGGAAAGAGAAATCTGCGAGGGTTGACTGGTTGGTTCACCTGGGCAGGACCAAATTAACCTCTCGCCTCCTTTTCCGCCTTGTTGCCGTCCCGCTGCCGTAAGGGACCTATTAGCGCGGGCTTTTAGCCGGGAGAATGTTAACGCTGCCCTGCTATTGGCTGTGGCCATCAATAGCGCGCCATTGCTTTTAATATAGCTAACTAAAGCTGCCTCTCTCTCTCTCTCTCTCTCTCTCTCTTTGGAGATGCTAATGGCCTATCCTGGGAGATTAGATAAAACAGTACAGAAATCAGCTCATTAGCGGACACAGATGCTAAAGAGTGTGGTGTGGCATATCAACACTGTGCCTGACGCCCATGTCCTGTTACTACTCCTGCCAACCTAGCACTCGTTTCTTTCTCAGCTTTCAGAAAGCGACACAGAGATTTATTAGCAGGTAATTTTATTTTTATGCAATGGTATTTAACACTGTTCGGTTTAATTTCGCATCTGACCCTTTTTGATCAAGTTGTGGACTGGTTTAAAGGTGCGTAACGTACTGTAGTGGCAGGCGTAAATCAATTTGACTTTGATAATCGGATACGATTTCTCATTCCCGGCAATTACGGTGGGTTTCATTTTGCATTATGGAAGAGCAGCTGTTCATAATTTCCATGGCAACGACCCTGCTGGTTACCATTTGACCTTCATGTCTCTGGGCCGATTTTAATTGGCTCTTGTATCAAATTAAAAGGCTGTGACAAACTAACCGTAGCCAGACGAATCAACACATGAGATGTTTGTGTACACTGAAACCAGTAGCTCAAACCATTCATGACAACAATTTTCATCTATCCATGGAATTGTGGGCTATTTGCCTTTTGAAGTTTGGAAACACAGGAAGAAAATAGCTTGACGTATAATAGGTATTTGAAAGTGTTGTATTTCGAGAATTTAGGCACCGACTTCACACAAACAACACTGCCGCATGATTATTTTTTATGTATGTATTAGCTTTCCTCTTTGTTAAAAACTCAAGGTTCAGGCCTCAGGAGTTAAAAAAGAAATAAAAATAAGAGACAAGCCCCATACCTAATGTGCTTTTTTTCCCCTCAGCGCATAACCAATCACATTCAAATGATGGAGTCAGACCCACATGAGGTTCTCTGTGACGGTAATGAAAAATCTCACTCTCATTTCCAAGTCAAACTCCTTTCAATCTGTCTTCCCTGATATTCATTTCCATATCTGTATAGTAAATATGGGTGCAGATATGAACTCCATTTTGCTGTATTTGTCTGTGGAAAGCCAATGATCGGTCTTATTCAACCTAGCAGACAGGGAAAGACTTGTTTCATTGCAGATTCCCACAGTGACAGTTTTAATTTAGTTCAAATATAGAGTTTAAAACACAGGGCTACCTTGACCAGACGATCATCTATCTATCTATCTATCTATCTATCTATCTATCTATCTATCTATCTATCTATCACTTTCATTATTCTCATTACTACATTACAGAAGTTTACTGTATTACTGTAATGTTTAATTAATTGTATTGATTGTTATTGTATATTACATAATAAACAAAATAACTACAACAAACAGAATAATCTATAAATGATTAATTAAATATATTGTTTAAATAGTGTAATATTTTATTAATTAAAATATTTTATTAATATTTTAAATGAGAATTTATTTAGTTTTAGCTTTTTATTAAAAATATGAAATTATATATAAATATTTATATTAAATATAAATTGGGGGATGGGGTGCTTAATGTAAAAATAATGTTTAAATAATCCAAAAAATAGACACACGCACACACATAAAATTTCTTTAATTTAACTGAATATACATTGTTTATATTGTACAATAAACTAAAAAACTACAACAAAGAGTAATCTATAAAAATGTATTAATTTAATATATAATGTCAATAGTACAATAATATTTTATTTGTTTTTAAATGAGAATTTATATTATTTTTATTAAATATTAAATATTTATTAAAAAAGTTGTATAAAAATATTTATATTAAATATAAATTGAGGGGATGGAGTGCTTAATTTAAAAATAATGTATAAATAATTTTTAAAAAAGGCTTCACACACACACACACACACACACACACACACATAATATCTTTAATTTAATTGAATATACGTTACTGTATATTATATAATATTATAGAATAATATATAATGAACTACTTAAAAACTACAATGGAGTAATCTATAAAAACTAATTAATTTAATATATAATTTTAAATAATACAATAATATTTTATTTTGAGAATTTATATTATTGTTGATTTTATAGGCTTTAATAGGTTTCACACACACACACACACACACATAGATAGATAGATAGATAGATAGATAGATAGATAGATAGATAGATAGATAGATAAACAGATAGACAGATAGATAGGTATAATCTTTAATTAATTTAATTGAACATACATTATTGTATGTTGTATAATAAACTAATTTAAAGAACTACAACAGAGTAATATATAATTAGTAATATATAATTTAAATAGTATAATAATATTTTATTGTTTTTAAATGAGAATATATATATTATTTTTTGCTTTTTATTAAATATATAAAATTATGTATAAGTATTTATATTAAATATAAATTTGGGGGAATAAGGGTGCTTAATTTAAAAATAATGTATAAATAATGCAAAAAAAAAAAAGAAGAAGAAGGAAATAATAGACTCCACACACACATGTATATATAGCTTCTAAAAAGTATATTTCAAAATAGACTTCATTCTCAATAAATAAATATACTTTTACTTTTTTTTTTTTTTTTTTTCTTAAGATGAGAACAATGTTCAGTTAACAACAGGCACATGTTAGTAATGATGTGTTTTTGTTCATCAGTAAACACACACTGTCGCACACATTACAGTCAGTCCTTCAGAAAGGCTCAGGCGTGCCATTCATTCAGATTCATATATCATTCAACCTGAGGGTCTCCATCTGACATTCCCTTTCCTGAGCGCTCCTAAGCATCTCCCCCAGCATCCCTCTTTCTCTCTCTCAGAGCTCAGCAGTGGGGACCCGAGATTAGCCTAACCAGATTAGAGTGCTCTAATGCATTATTCCTCAACCCTTCCCTCCACTGCAAATCCACTCATGTGAAAATAATACACATCCCTGTGTCAATCACTCTGGCCTGACCCCACTGTGGGCCAAAGCAGCCTCAGCACCGCTCTACAGTCATAACTAACTATAACAAATGCGACCTCAGGAATCCAACACTGTAAACAGGGACGCATTGGGAAAAACTTCGAGGAACGCCGCTGTTGTGTACAGTCGGTTGGGGTAATGAAATTGGCCGTATATTTAATGCCAAAGGATGTTGAAATTCTGCCAAGCAGCGCAGAGGTCTACTGACACGAGGTTGCCATGGAAATTAAGTGATGCCATATTTTGACATGATAATGTCCTGCACTGGCTGTCTGACTTGGTGGGGTTCAGCGAGGGGGATAATCTATTCCTTCCCTTTGAGAAGCTGCTGGCCCGGGGGGCGGGGGAGAGGAGCGCCAGGAGAGCTCTTCTGTCTTCAATCATATCAGAGGAAAGCTCCTCCATTAGAGGCACAAAGACATCTGAAGTCCGAGAGAGAGCAGAGGTCTCCTCTTATTTCCTGCGTAATGTATTCTGGGAAATCATCTGGATTTATTCCTCCTGCAGAAGTCAGGAACCTGCGCGGGTCTGCTGGAGTCACTGCGTGAACATCGATATTGACACGTTTGGACACATAACCTGGCTGTTTGTTACACTTCAGCACACACACACACACACCTGTACGGACCCCACAACCGACCGCTGTGTAAAGGCATTAATTATAGATAAGAGGCAGATGAAAGATTGATGACTGGTTGATAAAGTGTGTGCCGATCCCGTCAGCTCTGTAAAGACATCAGGAAGGAGTCTTGACTGCTTGACAAGACGGTCCAGAGGGAGCAACAGCCATAGGTGATGACATTTAGCATATACATCTTCTGCTTTCCTGTCCGCAGGAATCAACAGCTGAAGAATATAAACGCTTTATGGAATATATGTGACCCTGGACCACAAACCAGTCTTGAATAGCAATAGCCAAAAATACATTGTATGAGTCAAATTTGGCATATTTCTTTTATGCCAAAAATCATTAGGATATTAAGTAAGGATCATGTTCCATGAAGATATTTTGTACATTTTCTACCGTAAATATATCAAAACGTAATTTTTTAAGTAATATGCATTGCTAAGAACTTCATCTGAAAAACGATGATTTTCTCAGTAATTTTTTTTTCCAGGTTTACAAATGGGCCAAATACTGTCCCGTTTGACCAAACCATACATCAATGGAAACCTTATTTATTCATCTTTCAGATCAATGAATATAAATCTCAATCTGAAAAAAAAGACCCTTATAACCGGTTTCTCATCCAGGGTCACATATGATAAGATTTTTATTTTTCAGTTGTTTCACAAAAAAGCAGTCAATGTGAAGTGAAAATTTACTGTATTTACTTTTGCACAAAACAGTTCAGAACTCTTGCAGTAAATACAAATGTAACAGTTTTAAATAAATCAGGAATGAAAGAACCTGTATGACTTATTTTCTTCTGTGGAACCATTCAATGGAAGTCAATGGAACCATAAGTCTTTAATTGCCGAATTCTTCAAAATATCTCTTATGTTCCACAGACAGTCATAAAGACAAACAGGGAGTATATTATGACAGACTTTTTATTTTTTTGGGTGAACTATACCTTTAACAAACAATATCTAATTGATATTGTCACAAACTTAAAGTTAAATATCAACAAGGAGTTAAATATTAGACAAAACTTATGACAATAAGACCCAACTTGACTTTTTACGGTTTAATATTCAGTTACACTCATCTCATGTTGATTCTTTACTTTAGACACTTTAGATTAGAACATGAAATGTAATTAACTGAATGAAAAATAAATAGCGTTTCTGTAGCATAATTAAACCCCATGACGGTTCTTACTGACGCAAGAAACTGTCACCTGTTTACAAAATGTGCTTTTGTTTTGAAAAGACAATCACTTAACTATAACAGTGTTTTACTCATCCCAAACATTCTCCACTTGTCTGAATGATGCAACACATAATACATTGTCTTCCATCAGTAACAGAATGAGAGTGATGCATACATATATATATATATAAAATTTCATTTTATGTCTATGTAATATTGTGTGTGTGATTTTATATAGGCCTAGCCTATATATCAGAATAGGCTTTCACACAAACTAAAACAGGCTTTCACTCTCTTTTGTCATCCTATTACAGGCAGGGAAAAACCCTTCTGAAGTCTTCACACATTCAATTACAAAACCTGTTTACTCTGAGCCTCCCGAACTCCCACACCTCTGACGTATTCATACAATTGTTTCCTCTTCTGGAGGAAAAGACTTGTCATGAAAATTATTTACATATTTAAAGAAAAACAACAAATCGACGGCTTACGGTCATTTTCAAAAGTACGCATTTACGTAAAAAAGTAAAAACATCTTTCAGATGATTACCAGCACTTTGTTGTGGTAATGAGGAGCACTGAGCAGCGTTTATTGATTATGCCATAATCCTACACGAGTGAGACTCGGCAGAGAGGATCATGGGAAGGGAAGTTATTTCACGCGGGCATAGGTGAGCAGCTTTCCTGGACAAACATCTGTAGGCCTACAAGGCTCGTTTGTTCGTGAAAAAATCAGAACATTCAGCGCTTTATTGCGAAGCTGATTAAATGAAAACAGGCCTTAATCCGACGGCGTCTGCTGTATCGGTTTGCCCACACGTCTCTGTTAGACATTTGTAACCTAATTCTGTTTTGTTTTAACTGCAAGCTTAGCTGCAGGGTGTCTTGGCAAGGTTAAGCTAACATGACGTAGCGCCAGGAATAGCTGCAAGGTGTGAGATGTTGAAATCGACTCCACCGACATGAAGCTTTAATTAACTCGGGGCAAAAACACGTCGGAAAGTTTTAACTCTCTTTAAACTTTGTTTATTTAACTTTTTATGTCATAAATTATAATTATAAGTAATGTAAAATAATTGATCCGTTTGATGTTTTCAATAACTAAACTTTCATACTACCCACATAACTAATCATATTTGTCATTAATGTAATAATGTCTGCATGGCACTGCTTCCCTACTCATTTTACACTAGGAATGTATTTAAAGGAAGTCCATATTGTAAACAGCTTGAAAAGGTGCAGTCATTGACTCCTCCATCGATTAGCTGCTGAGGAGAGCTCAGTGTGTTGCGACATCAGACTCCTCCTCTCAAAGAGAAGATCTGATGCTCTTTTATAGACATATCTCATGTGGGGGATGACGGCAAATGCTATTCCTCAATTATTTACACCGCTTAAATGGCAGCCACCGCAGGGTGTCCATGACATGTGTGTGTTTGAATGAGATATTTTTATATTTGAGATATTTTTTTTCATTTAGATGCAATGAAAATGTTGCTCTCTTAAGAGATTTAAATTAGTCACGGATGTTTCAAGAAATATATAGTTGCTATATTTGCATGCATTGCGTTCTAATTGCTTGTTTGTTTGAGAAAGTGTTTTTATTAAGTTAAAAAATAGTAAACATATGCATTTATGAAATTAATGAGCATTGCATTTAATCATACAGATTTGCATATTTTACGTTTGACCATGTACAGTTTGATATGTTCTGACTGTTCTTGTCGCAAGGCTGCCCTCTATCTTTCAACTGTGGGAATGCATGGTATCTTACTCTGAATGTTAGAGACTTTTACCCAGTTGACTTAATTTTAAATGCTAGAGAAAATAGAGAGCAATACCTTAAACCGGATGGTGGAACTGACAGTTAATTGATTTGAGCAGACAATTGACTGCTGTTGGTTGTGTATAATAGCACGCAAACATTGTCATTATGGATATGAACTGGAATTTTAAAGCTCTAATGTAATTTAAGGTTTGTTATAAATGTAGAGGGTGTGATCTGAATGAGATGTTAACAAAAAATCTTTCAGGATGTTACCGCATGGAGGAGGTCTGGTGCTTAATGATCATAATAAAGACAGTCTAGATATTAATTAGCTGAAAATGACCGGATTTACTAAAACACAGCGTGTATATCTCAGTTAACAGGGAACGTCCTCATAACTTTGGCTTATGTTCTAGCAATGTTCTCTCAAACAACTGGAAGAATATTCTTCCGGTAACACTAATGGAATGTTTGTTTTAGAATTATTTGATTTTTAATAATGTTCTTAAAATTAACATAACAGGAACATTAGCAAAACTTTCATTTTTAAAAATAATTTTGTCAGCTAGTATCAAAAGTTACATCAAAAACAAGAATCAACAGTGAAATATACACTACCAGTCAAAAGTGTTTGGAAAGTAAGATTTGTAATGTTTTTTAAAGAAGTGTCTTCTGCTCACCAAGCCTGCATTTTTTGATCCAAAGTACAGCAAAAACTGTAAAATTGTGAAATATTTTTACTATTTAAAAAAAAACTCTTTTCTATTTGAATATATTTTAAAATGCAAATTATTTCTGATTTCAAAGCTGAATTTTTAGCACTATTACTCCAGTCTTCATTAATCTATTTTTCCATAATTCTAATTACAATTTTAAATAGTACAAATATTTTGCAATATCACTTCTGTTGCTGTATTTTGGAATAAATAAATGCAGTGAGCAGAAGAGACTTCTTTAAAAACATTAAAACTTTTGACTGGTAGTGTATTTAATTTAAAACACTGATTATTTCTTATATCTATCATGGTTGGCTAAAGAGAAAATAATTAATTGAAAATACTCATTAGATTGTATACTGTACATTAATAATGTAATATTACAATTTAATGCCTGAATTGTGCTTTACATGTAAAGCTGCCAGCGACACTGATTGATTACTCCACATCTAATTTCTCTTGCTGGGAGCAAGTACATCTGGAGCTGAGTGCACACACTTCATAGGCCGTCACCTGTCAGTCATTCCTATAATTGATGATTCGGCCAATCCTGTGTCTGCTCAACCCCCTGCGAAGGAAACTTGTACTGTATCCACTCAGAACAGCCAGCTGCCAGTCAAAGCGATAGTCACACACAGTCTTTTCCCCTGCTAGACAAAATCAGTCAATCCTCGTCTCACAGTTTGTCCATATGGAATCAACCCTGCTGTCAATCAGACCACAGGTCAGTACAGCCCAAAGATCTCAGCAGATGGAACCAGCCAATTCCTGTTTTTTTCCCCCTTTCTAAGATGACTGAATCTATAAGGTAGTGTCTTTTACTACACCTCCAGGCTGTTGAATCCTTTTGAAGAGGGTCGAATCAAATCACAATAGTGATGGTACTGATGTAATGTTACAGAATGAAGGCTGAGGTTGCTAACGCAGCAAGACCGAGGCGTCCCTGAAGATCCAGGACTCTTAATTATGGTGAAATAATCGGTGCGTGCAGCATAGCCTCGGGCTGCCAGCCCCAGAGGTGAGCTCTACACAGACACACGGAGAACACAGAGCAGAGAAGATACTGGTACTGCTCTGAAAACGCTGTGTAGTTCAGCCAAAGCGGACAGGTTTAGATTCATCTGTGACAAAGGTATTAATGATCTAGTTTTAAAATGTCATTATAAAACACAGTAGATAGGCTATAATGGCACATAATGGTTTAACTGATAGATTTGCTTTCATACCACAAATCTGGACACTTTCTTTTTTTGTCAGTGGAAAATATTCATAGTTAATGTGATGAACCTGTGGTCTCTGGTACACTCTTAAAAATAAAGGTTCTTTATTGGCATCAGTGGTTTTATGAATAACCTTGAACATCTGTGGAACCTTTCAAATGCAGAAAAGGTTCTTTACGTTTTTAAAATGTGACCCTGGACCACAAAACCGGTCTTATGTCGCTGGGATATATTTGTAGCAATAGCCAAAAATACACTGTATGAGTCAAAATTATGGATTTTTCTTTTATGCCAAAAATTAGTAGGATATTAAGTAAAGATGTTTCATGAAGATATTCTGTAAAATTCCTATATATCAAAACTTAATTTTTGTTTAGTAATATGCATTGTTAAGAACTTTATTTGGACAACTTTAAAGGCAATTTTCTCAATATTTAGATTTTTTTGCACCCTCAGATTGCAGATATTCAAATAGTTGTATCTCGGCTAAATATTGTCCTGTCTTAACAAACCATACATCAATGGAAAACTTATGACCCTTATGACTGGTTTTGTGGTCCGGGGTCACAAATGTTCTTCAAAATGGTTCTTTTAATTCTTTGGGGAACCAAAAATGGTTCTTCAATGGCATCACTGCAAAAACAATGTTTTTGGAACCTGTGTGAGTTCATACATTCACCAAAAATCATCTTGGCACCAATATTTGAAGAAGCTGCCAATGCCATTTGGTCTGACATTTACTTGAAATGCAGTGACTTTGAGACTTTCAAAGCCATTGGTTGAACAACCTGTATAATCCAACCCCAAATTCACACATTTTAGGAAAATCAATCAAACACAAATGTCTTACTTCTAGGTATCTGCAAATGGGGAGAAAAGCATCTTAATAAGATTTAAGTTCACCTCAAAATGAAAATTCTGTCATCATTTACACATATCACGCTTTCTTTCTTCTGTGGGACAAAAAGATGATGTTTTGAAGAATGTTCATAACCAAACAGTTTTGGTGACCATTGACTCAATTGAATGGATTAAATTGAAAACAAACAAACAAACAAACAAACAACAACACCAACAAAACAAAACAAACAAAAAAAAACGACAACAACAACTTTAGCAAACAGAATGTTAATTTTTTGATGAGCTAATATGGATGTTATTTGTCATTTTAAAGGTGACAGTTTTCAACATCCTATTGTATGACTTCCTTTCTCTCCTTAAAGGGATAATTCATCCAGAAATGTAAATTACCTCACAATTATTTCACCCTCAAGGCTTCCAAGGTGTATATGACTTTCATCTTTCAGACAAATACAATCGGAGTTACATTAAAAAATGTCCTGGCTCTTCCCAGCTTTATAATAGCAGTAAATGGCTGTTGAGATTTTGAAGTCCACTAAAGTGCATCCATCTATCATAAAACGTGCTCCACACAACACCGAGGGTTAATAAAGGTGTTCTGAAGCAAACCGATGTGTTTGCATAAGGAAAATTTTTAACCATATTTAAAACTAACCATATTTAAAGCTAAAACTGTAATCTATAGCTTCCGCTAACTTTCGTACTTGCGTCATGTAGGACAAAGGTGTAGCGTAAGCTCCAGTGAGAAATGACGAACGTGGAAGAGCAGAGAAGATAGCAAAAAACACTGGTCATGAATTAGAAGTACAAAATGAGGATTTGTAAAGAAAAATGTTGGAGGATTTCGATATAAGCCAAGAGGAGACTGGTTTTCCTTTGCTGTAAATCAAATCTGTTTCTCATTAGACTAGCATATTCTCACTGGAGTTTACGCTATGTTTACGTCCTACGTCATCCGCTGGAACGCCACTTTCTTGTGAATGTGCGTACGATAGGTAGCAGAAGAGATTACGGTTTATAAACTTTCTTACAAAAACCCATCGAAACGCTTCAGAAGGCCTTTATTATTATTATAGAGTTTTATTTAAAATTGTTCTGGCTTCTTCAAGCTTTAGAATCCAATGGTATGCATGTATGGGTGTTTCTCTTCATCAGTCCAAAACAAAGCACATCCATCCTAATAAAAAGTGCCTCACATGGCTCTGGGGGATGAATAAAGGCCTCCTGTATTGAATCAAGTTTTTTTTTTTTTAAGGAAAAATATACTTTTTATTATGGATGGATGTGCTTTATTGGACTTGTTTTGGACTGATTAAGAGAAACACCTGCCCACTGCCATTATAAAGCTTGAGGGGCCAGAACATTTTAATATAACTCCAATTGCGTTTGTGTGAGAGAAGGAAATCATATACACTTAGGATGCCTTGAGGGTGAGTAAACAATAGGCCAATTTTCATTTAAATGAACCCTTAAACCACCGGAGCCGTGTGGAGTACTTTTTATGATAGATGGATGCACTTTATTGGACTTCAAAATCAAAATCTCAACAGCCATTCATTTCCATTATAAAGCTTGGAACAGCCATGACATTTTTTGATATAACTCCAACTGTATTTGTCTGAAAGAAGAAAGTCATATACACCTAGGATGGCTTGAGGGTGAGTAAATCATGGGGTAATTTTCATTTTTGGGTGAACTATCCCTTTAATGGAACACAAAAGAAGATATTTGGAAGAATGTTTACACTCCTACACATACTGAAAGTGGATTAGAGCTGGTCAAACTCAAAAATGACTCAAAACCACTTAAGAAAGTATCAAAAAAGTTTTCCATATGCTAATTTGAATTCCTCACAGGTTTGTGTGAGTAACAGAATGAGAAGTTATTGCTTAACAGCAGTTGGTCACCACTCACTTCCACTGTATGGAAAAGAGCAGCTTCAACTTTACCTTATGATTGTCTTCTGTGGAACACAGAAAAAAAAAAAAAAAAAAAAAAACATTAGAGCTATGATATGAATAAATGAATCATTCTTTTGGAGTGGTTCTTTTCAGTGAGCTGGATGAACAAGTTACTAAATCAAAACTCACTTTCAGACCTGTCTGACAGTCACTCTGTCTCGAAATAAGCCAATATACCAGAGTATACAATACAACATGCAGATTTTGTTAACTCTCATCAATTCTTAGCTGTGTCTATATTGTTACACCAACAGTACTCAAAACTAAGAACAGTATCTTTTGGACATGTCCATGTTTCTAATGTATTTGCTGAAAAGCTATACAGGTAGGAAAATAAAATGCATAACAGGGATTCAATTACAGTAGTTCTTGGGGTAACACAAGTACACTGATAACAGTTATAGACTGTCGTTAAATTGTTACAACTACTTAGTACAAGCATGTGTAACCTAAGCACTTGACTTGAGGAATGGGGAGAAAATTAACTTTCTTTGTGGTTTTCATATGGTTTGTGTAAAAAGGTGAGTTAATTAAAACTCTTTAGACAGCCACATTTCACATCATTATTGGTTGCTTTAATAATATTGTGTATGCAAGATGTCTTTAGCCGGGTTTCCATCCAAAGTTGCGAATTTACTTTGTGCACAAAACTTACTCATTTGCGAATAAGCACTGTTTCCATCCACTGTTTCCATCCAACAAGTCAAAGAGAACAAAATCGTTACTTCCTGATAAACTGCCACTAAATATCACTAAGAAAAGTAGGAGAAGCCACTAAATAATTTCAGTTAATTTCATACTTCAGTTCAGAGAGAGCAGATGAAACAATACATGTGGTCATTGCTTTCGGAGGCGGATGCCAGCTGGGAATGTAGTCTTGTAAATACAGTTCTTTGAGGCAATTATACAAAAATACTGAACGGCAGACATTGTTCAGGCATCTTAGAATGACCATAACAACATTTCAGATACCGTGCAATGAGATCAGCCTGCTAGTTAGTCAAGTTATCCCATCCCATAACGCAGTCAAATGACTTTTGGTGTGTGTGAAGGAGTTAATTTGCAAAATGCGTTTCCATCTCCTATTATTAACTCTTTTTTGCACAATTCAAAAACCACCTCAGGCAAGCGTAAAAACTTTTTTGCAAATTAAGGTATTTTTTTGTTTTTCCATCACTTGTTTCTGATATTCTTCAAAATGCGCATAAAAACAGGGTGATGGAAACATTGTGTGATTATGTAAACAAACTAGTAAAATGTTGATGTTTTGACTGTCTGAAAGATCCAGTTTGTGGAAAAGAATCAGATTTGCCATCTCTAATGAGGGCGACTAAATGACTACTAGAATATTCATTTTTTGAGCAATCCGTCCCTTTAAATGTACAATGTTGATATCAAGCCTAATTTAGAGGGGGAAGTCAATAGAAGCCTATTGTGTAAACCTCTTCATTTTAATGAGCATTGAGTTCCAGAGGTCTTTCCCGTTCACCAGCAAGAAGATCACACACATATATTATCTTCTGCTTATTGTGTTGCAGCCCGTGTCTTGAGATTAGGACTTAGCGATAACAGATCTCACCCTTTGAAAGTATGTGAAAAGCAGCCTAAACATCCAATCTACATGCATTCATCCCCATGACTAATCTCTAGGCCTCTAATACTGTATGTCTGCCCTGGAAACAGAGGTGCACCGAGGACAAACATCTACTGCTGCTCCCAAAGCCCAAATGAAAGCAGATTAGCGGGGGCTTTATCTGAGATGGGGCTCTCCTGTTGCTCTTTTCTGTCCCAGATCCCTTCCTTCACATGCACATAAAGAGGAGATTTCGGGCTTTCGGCTGCGGGTGTCTTTCGCCGCATTTAAGGAAGTTTGGCCGGCCGAGGCATCCAGAGCTTTTCAGCGCTTGCGCCGAACAATGGCCGCGGCCTCCATCCCCCAACTTAACTGAGCTGCGGCGGACGGAGAGTCGCCCCTGCTCGTATGAATGGGTTTGGTAAAGGCCCCTGCTGGATGGGAGAGGGCAAGGCCTGACAGCCTGGTCCTCGTGTTCCACGATAGCCCAATTGGAGGTGGCCGGCGGGGGGCCCTCCTCCCCCCAGCCTCCGTCACGCTGAGATAATCAGGTTTGTGTGAGGAGTATGTGCTCTTTTGACAGTCATCATCCCCTCATTGATCCATTACACCCAAGCCTCCATTGTTCCCCAAAGTGTTTGAAATGCCTATTGGAGGAGAGGGGAGGGGCCGGCTTTTCTCAGCGCTGTCAATCAAGGCAGACATTTTTCTCACTGTTGCCATAGCCCGGGGTGAGAGGTCAGGAAAACACTGAATGAGAGTTGACGAAGCGATCATAATGGCGTATTTGGGACGTCCTTTTCAACGGGGAATTCGGCGAACACACTAACACACAGTGAGTAAATGAAGACATGTTTGGATACCACAGCCCCGCTGTGAGACTGAGGGGGAGACAGCGGTGTTTGAAAACTAAATAGGCTTAGGAGATTTTTACCCATGAGTCTTAAGGAGAAGCCCCCTTTGAATCGGTGACCCTGCCGAGGCTCTTTATTTCTGCTCTCCTGAGCTCTGCCGAGGAGCTGCGAGTGATCGGGCTGAATTGACTCTGGCCGAGAGCTTGTTGTCTTAGCTGTGATTCGACTCGACGACTGCATTGCTTAGTTGACAAAGGTGAAAGGGATTTTACTATGAAAGGCAGAAAAAAAAAAAACACTTTGAAATAAGAAAGTAAGTCAGTTGCTTTTTGCAAAACTGAAAAACAACAACAACAACAACAACAACCCAAACTCACTGATGCTGTCAACACAAGAGTAGTATTTATTTATTTATTAATTAGTTATGGAGAAAGCAATATATTGTACTATTTACTTTTGTCAGAGTAACAACTCAAAATACCTCAGTAGTAACAATTATTTATTTAATTAATCATTTTTATTTATTACATTTATTAATAACATCTTACTGCTAAAATGAATGACTAAGCATTATTGTGCATTTAATTATTTATTTTTATGTTAGTTTTTTATAATTTTATTGCTTAAATGAATAATGAATAATTAAAATACATTTTTTATTTGTTTTTTACGTTTGTTTGTTTAATATGGAATGAATGATTAAGCAATAATATACACATTATTTATTTATTTAGAATACTATTTTATTGCTGAAATATATAATTAAGCATTAATATACACTTTATTTATAATAATGATAATAACATTAAATGAGTGCTCAAGCAATAATATAGTTTATTTAATTATTTATTTATTTACTTTTTACTAAAACTTTCTTACTGAAATGAACAATTAATACACAGTTTATTATTTATTTATTTACTTATTTATTTATTTGTTTGTTTAACATGAAATGAACAATGAAGCAATAATATACACCTTATTTATTTGTTTACTTATAATTTTTTTACCGTTTTATTGCTAAAATGAATAATTAAGCATTAGCATACACTTTATTGATTTATTTATTTATGTATAATAACATGAAATGAGTGCTTTAGCAATAATATACACTTTTATTTATTAATTCATTTATTTACTTTTTTTGCTGAAATGAATAATTAAGCAAAATATATGCTTATTTGTTTGTTTGTTTATTTATAACATGAAATAAATGATTATGCAATAATACACACTTTACATATGTATTTATTTATTTATTTACTTATAAAATTGTATTGCTGAAATGAATGATTAATCATTAATATACAGTATTTATTTTATTTGTTTTTATAATATATTATAATATCATGAATGATTAGGCATTAATATTTTACACTTTATTTATTTTATTTAATTATTTATTATTATAATAACATGAAATGAATGATAAAGCAATAATGTACACTCTATTTAACATTTTATTGCTGAAATTAATGATAAAGAATTATTATAAACGTTTGTTTATTTATTTATTTATTGCAGGCCTACAACATTTTTTACTGACATTAATAACCAATAATACACACTATTACACAATTTATTTATTTGTTTGTTTGTATGCCTTTTAAAAATTCCATTGTTTTAATAAATAAAAATAATATATATATATTTTTTTTATTTGTTTGTTTAAACGTTTTATTGCTGAAATAATTAACTATTAATATAATTTATATATATATTGGAGTTATATGACATTTTATTGCTGAACACTTACACAATCACAATAACTTAAATCAATTAGCAGGAAATGAAATGCCAAACTCCAAGGCTGAATGATGCTCTGTGGTCCCAACTGGATTGATAAGCCCAACTTTAGCCATTCTTTTACATTTCACCATTGTACAAACCAAGACAACACAATGTGCCCATTGAAGATAATGAGTGCGTTGACTTATTTAGAGTACACAGGATTCCCTTGATAGCTGTGTCAGAAAGAGGCCTGTAGTTGATTTATGACCCCAAAACATGGCCCTGGCCTCACAGAATGATGATACAATTACCCCAATATGAGTCTTGTTACTTTCAGCCAAGTGTCATGCTTGAGACGGAGGCACTGTGGAGTCTGTTGTCTGGCTGGGCTATTTAAACCAGCGTTTATTACTCCTCCCCTTATAAATCAGTGTAGACAGTCCTGCTGAGGCCGGAGAGAGCTTGACTCAGTCCCACAGAGCACTTTGATATGGCTTCAGTTGTTGGTTTGTTTGCGTGACCCATCCATCTTTGCTGCGACACGCGGACCAATCAAGCCGCAACTAGGTGGCAAAGAAAGTAAAAATAAAACAAACAAAAGATTTACATTCAATGCTAACAAGGCTGGGGAGATCCTAATCCTCGTCCCCTGTGCTTGCAGCATGTGGTTGAGTTTCTGCCATCCTTGTAGGATTTCTCTGGGAATGCTGAGTCCTTTTAATGCTCCTGAACCAGTACTGTGGATCTGAGGCTGAACTTGCGCCACAAGACTCAATACGAACAGACACCACTAAAGGTGTTCCAGAGAATCAAGTAAATATTGCATTTAAGAAAGTTTATTACAATTTATAGTCCGTTTCTGATTCCAAATTACATGACAAAAATTGTAGTTAGTAATGTAATCCATTACATTACACATTTTAGGTAATATAATCAGATTACTTTTAGATTACTTTCAAACTGTTGGTATGGTACCCTTTCAAAAGGTACTAATATTAAAATTAGGTACAAAATGTACCTTTCAGCTTTTGTACATTAGATTACTAACCCAGTGACAGCTTTTTTTTTTTTTTTTGTGGATTCATGCCAAATTATAAAATGAATAATTCAGTCTCTAAATTCTTCTTGAATCAGCCATGCTTCAAGCTGTTATAAAATGCAGATATACACAAGCCTTTAAAGGTAATCCATATTAACGTGTGAAATCAAGCAATCATAAACAGCCTACAGGGCTGTAGCATATAAACTACATAAACTGAATTAATTCACACACACACACACGTTGTGTTTCCATGTTTTATGTGGACATTCCATAGGCGTAATGCTTTTTATACTGTACAAACTGTATTTTCTATTGCCCCACACCTAAACCTACCCATCACAGGAGACTGTGCACACTTTTACTTTCTCAAAAAACTAATTTTGCATGATTTATAAGCCTGTTTCCTCATGGGGACGTAAAAAATGTCCCCACAAGGTCAAAATTTACTGGTATTACTATCCTTGTGGGGACATTTGGTCCCCATAACGTGATAAATACCAGGTACACACACACACATACACACACACACACACACTTTTTTTTTAACCATATACAATTTTTGGAAACTACATTAGTTTATCTGTGGGTTTTCAACGTTTTGATGACTATAAAAAAAAACAAAAAAAAAACATATGAAATTCCCATTCTAAAACGTAAAATTAATAGTACATTTCCTTGTATAACTGTTTATACAGTGTGAGAAAAAGTGTGAAATTATGCTAAATAAAATAAAATAATATATTTATTAAACATTTCTAAAACAAATACCATAGTTAAGTTTTGTTTTATTATTATTTTTAACCATAAACCACTGTTTGTTTCCCCTCAAATATGATTAATAGTATATTATTAGTATAGTATATGAACAGTATATTTTCCTTTATAAATGTCTGTTTATACTGTGTGAGAAAAAGTGGACAATTATGCAAAATAAAATTGACAAATATATTTATTTAAAAAATAGGCTACTATTTTTAAAACAAATGCCATAGTTATGTTTTGTTTTATTATTATTTTTAACCATTGGTTAAACTTTTTTTTTTCCCCTCAAATATGATGATTAGTATATTATTAGTATAGTATATAAACAGTATTTTAATATATAAATTAGTGTTTTTTATGATGATTCCAAATATGATTGTAAAAATTACTGTACATTTTCAAGTCTAAATGACTTTATATTGTGTGAGAAAAAGTGGGAAATTAAGCTAAATAAAATTGACAAATATATATATATATATATATATATATAGACTACCATATCTATAACAATTTTCATAGTTTTTTTTTTTTTTTTTTTTTTCTTTTGTTGTTGTTGTTGCTGTTGTTGTCTTTTTGTTACCTTTTTTATACCATAAGCCTTTAATTAAACCATTGTTATTATTATTATTTTTTAATGATTCCAAATAATATGATGGTTCTACAATATAAAAGTAACAGTATATTTTCATGTATAAATGACTGTTTATACTGTGTGAGAAAAAGTGGGGAATTATGCAAAATAAAATAAACAAAACTGATAAATATATTTAGAAGTAATAGGCTATCATTTTTATAACAAATTTCATAGTTAAGTTTGTATTGTTATTATTTTTATGATGATGAAATATAATGATTCTACAATGTAAAAATATCTATGTGATAAATGTAGAAAAAGTGGTAAATTATGCAAAATAAAATTCACAAATATATTTATTATATAAATATTTATATTTTATAATTACACAATATAAATATATTTATTTTATTAATATGTTACTATTATTATTATTATTATTATTATTATTATTAACCACTGGTTAAACCAGTAAATATATATAAATATAAATAAATGTATTTTAGTATTTATACTGTGTGAGAAGTGGGAAATTAAGAAAAAATAAAACAGTTGGCTTTTATGTTACTGAAGCAAAAGAAAATCATTAAATTATTGAAAAATATTGATTTTGTATTAAGTTCGTAATCTTTTTACTCTTTAGTAATGCATGAGAATATAGAAGTACCAAGAAACATTTTTAATCCATTCGATTTGAATTTATTCATATAGCTCTTTTAACAATAAATATCATTCTTTGCGGCCCCCTGGCACATTTTGATTGTAGTGCTTATCGTGTAGATGTTTAAAGTCATTAATGTGGGAATTAAGTGGGAAAATAAATGTCTGTTGGACATAAAGTGTTAAAGATTAATGCAGCTCCAGTTTGATGTGTCTGAAATGCAGTATGGATTTTTCCCTGAGGCTGCAGAAACTCCTCACCGTGTGGTAATTGCAATTGCATGAAACAAGGTTGGTAGTGACAAGTCAATGCTATAGAGAGGACTTGGATGAATTCATTAGTGTGTGTGTGTGTGTTTAGGAGTAAGTGTTTGCATATGCATGTTTCATGCTTCAGGAGGCAAAAAGAAAATTAACCAGCAATTGACCTTCTGTGTCTTCCATTGTAGAAGATGGAGACTTCGGCTGAGCATAATTACTAGGCTTTTACCTATATAAGTGTGTGTGTTAGACCATGTATATATATATTTAAATATATGTTTTGGTGTGCATTTAAAGTGTGGGAGGTGTTTTTGTGTGTATGTTATCATGTTGGCCAATAATACACCTCATTACCAGCTTGACTGCAAAATGATTACACTTGATAATGGGATACACACACACACACATATTATATTTTTCTCTCTCTGTCTCTCTCTCACACACACAGTCTGGCGGGGGTCTCGGTAATGGAGTCATTATAGGCTTCAGTGGTTTGAGGACTTATCACAGGATACAGGAAGTCTGCTGGGAGAAAAAAATCAAATGAGTTCAACCAAGCGCACAAAAGACCATTTCATTAAGCTCTGCCCCTATCAGCAGAAGATGGGCCCACCCTCGCCGCCCCCCGCGCCGTACAGGAATAGGTCATTTATTAAAAGGAGACTAATGGGATTGTGCTTTAATGTAAACGGCACTCATCTGTTTGGGTTCGGTGTTTAAACCAGCCATTATTCTGCTCGTTACAAAGAGAGGGTGGGAATTATCTGACGGCTGTCAGTATGTCCATCTGCGCCGAAGCCGTCACAAAGCTCGCTGACCACAAAGACTGTGATTATTCTTATGTGGCTGTCAGCATGTGTTGTGTGTGTTCATCAGCCTTATTAATCAAACGACTTCTATTGGAGATACTATTTTCTTATGTGAGATGCTTTTATATGGACGTGATGGACAGATTTGATTTCTGTTTGACAGAAAAGATATAAAATGTCAAAGACTCAAAATCTGGCCATGTGTCTTATACAAATTATGACTTCTAATGAGGCAAGGTTGTGCCATTTATCATGTAACTGTATTGAATGTGCACTTGTAGGGTACTTCAGATCTTAAAAGTATATATATATTTTAAAATCTCTACTACAGAAGATAATATGTGACCCTGAACCACAAAGCCAGTCATAAGTAGCATTGAGTATATTTGTAGCAATAGCCAACAATGCATTGTATGGGACAATATTGTCAATTTTTCTTTTATGCCCAAAATCATTAGGATATTAAGTAAAGATCATGTTCCATGAAGATATTTTGTAAATATCCTACTGTAAATATACAAAAACCTTAATATATCAAAACTTTGCTAAGAACTTTATTTGTAAAATTTTAAAAGTGATTTTATCAATATTGTGATTTTTTTTTTTTTTTTTACACCCTCAGATTCCAGATTTTCAAATAGTTGCATCTCGGCCAAATATTGTCCTACACTGTAAAAAACTATTTGTTGAGTCAACTTAAAATAATTTGTTACTCGGCTGCCTTAAAATTTTAGGTTCAGTAAACTCAAAAAAGTTTAGTCGACTTGAAATGTTAAGTTGTACTAAGTGACAACTAACAATATTTGTGTTCATTCAACTTAATTTATTTTAAGGCATTAATCAATTTTAAGGCAGTTGGGTAACAAGCCAGCTTTCTCTTTCTTTCTTTCTTTTTTTTTTTCGTTTAGTCAACTCAAATGTAACAAATTAAACAGTTAAGTTAAACAGGGTAACAAATTATTTTAAGTTGATTCAACATTTGATTTGATTCAAACCATACATCAGTGGAAAGTTTATTTCTTCAGCTTTCTGATGATGCATAAATCTCAATTTCAAAAAAATGTCCAAAAAAATATGTTTTTGTGGTCCATGGTCACATATAATAATGAAATAAAACATACTTAACTCTTTCTCTGCCAGTATTTTTGAAAAAAGTTACTTCTGAAAGCCTCTACTTAAACAAACAAACAAACAAACAAGCTTCAAGCATTCTTTTCTTTTTTTTATCAACACTTGAATGTAATAAGTTTCATCAAAAAAACAACATTTTGAGTAAAAAGCCAAGAACATCACGCTATTATCAAATACTACATCTGGATCATATTCAGTATGGTGATCAAAGCATAGATGCAATAGATCGCTTCCATCAGCACTCTCAAAGCTTGCACAAACCTTTACCGCTTCCTGGATTGACATTTCACTCTGTAGGCTGTTTTTATATATATGCTGTATTGTTGTTGATGATGGCTTTATTTTTCATATGCATCTGATTACATATGTGATCACTTGTTTCTGTGTCTTCCTCACGTGTGCTTTTGATTGGGAGATTTTGGACTCATTCAGGGGCGTAATAGTGCCCCGAGTGTAT
The DNA here is from genome assembly GCF_022985175.1 of Labeo rohita. NCBI lineage: Eukaryota > Metazoa > Chordata > Actinopteri > Cypriniformes > Cyprinidae > Labeo > Labeo rohita. The sequence goes on from NC_066887.1 coordinate 8,858,164, forward strand.
AACAGTGAAAAACGTGGAAACCCAGAAAATTATGTGTTTGGCGTGGAAAGAGTTAAAAAGAGTAGGCTTTCATTACTTTTTTATTATTTCAGCAAAATAATGAATTTTCTAAACACACTTACACTTGAAGTAAAAAAAATTACATAGACCTAGCAGAATTTACAAAATGTTAATCATTTTACCAAAATAAGAGGGATTATACAAAATGCATGTTATTTTTTATTTAGTACTGACCTGAATAATATATTTCACTTAAAAGATGTTTTCATATAGTCCACAAAAGAAAATAATCATTGAATTTATTAAAAAAAATTACCCCGTTCAAAAGTTTACATACACTTGATTCTTAATACTGTATTTTTACCTGAATGATCCACAGCTGTGTTTGTTTGTTTAGTGATAGTTGTTTATGAGTCCCTTGTTGGTCCTGAACAGTTAAACTGCCTGCTGTTCTTCAGAAAAAGTCCTTCAGGTCCCACAAATTATTTGGTTTTTCAGCATTTTTGTGCATTTGAACCCTTTCCAATGACTGTATGATTTTGAGATCCATCTTTTCACACTGAGGACAACTGAGAGACTCATATGCAACTATTACAGAAGGTTCAAACACTCACTGATGCTTCAGAAGGAAAAACCATGTATTAAGAGCCAGGGGGTGAAAACTTTTGAACAGAATAAACGTGTGCATATTTTAAACATTTTAAGTTCAGTCAACATTGTTTGTTCAGTAAACTCAAATATCTAAGTTTTCACTTAGTACAACTTAACATTTTAAGTTGACTAAACTTATTTGAGTTGACTGAACTTCAAATTTTAAATCTGCAGGGTAACAAATTATTTTAAGTTGACTCAACAAATTGCATTTTTTTTTGTTTTTTACAGTGCACTTATTCACAGTGATAACATTTTAAGCAATTAATTTCGAATGCTCTACATAGACAGCATCTCCATGTCTCATACAAACGGCACAGGAAATACAATTATTTAAAAAAAAGAAAAATGTATGTTGCATCATGGCTAAAGGTTGGGTAAAACAGTCAACATTTATTTAGATCTATGTTGCTACTTTTGTTGCTGAATTTCAAGTAAGTTACTGTATGAATTTTATTTTTGCACTTTGAGTGTTTTTTCTCCCTTTTCTTCCTTTTTTGAGCTTAGTTTGTATTGTGGTATCTCCTAAGAATAGGATTTTTATTCTACCTTTTTAGCGGGCTTTGCGTCGGGAGCGCACATATGATGCCTTAAAATGCTGCTTTCTAGGTTTTGGAGTGAAAGAGTGTCATTTGATCATCCTTTCATCCCTTCCCCAGTCAGTGCTTTATGTAATTGAGTCAAGTGGGCCATATTAACCCCGGCCAGCTTGTGACTGGCCAAGCCACTGGTCACATAAACAGTTGGCGGGTGTCCTGTTTCTCTTTCGCCTGATTCTCTATGCGCTCTAGGGCTGGAATGGATAAAGAACACTATAGATATCAGCTCATTCTCAGAGGAACGCTACTCTCGAATCATAGTGACCCTCCTGGGAATAGAGAGAAGTGGAGTGGTATTGACTGCTGTCTGTCTCTGAGGGAGGTCAATAGACAAACACCAGGTAATTTATCCACCCATCAATGCGTTAAAAAAAGAAAAAGCACCACAGAAAGCGGTGCTGCTGTAAGGTTACGGGCCATTTTCTTATCACAGGCTAACAGATGTATAACTGGGCGGTCTAAAAGCGATGCTGGGATCAAATGGTGTGCTGACAAGCTGTCCGCTAGTTGTCCAAATAATTTGAGAATCATTAGTGTCATGGGATACCCCATCAGTGAGGAGAAGGATGACCAAATGGAGGATGAAGCATTGATAGTATGTGGGACGGACATCTAGACTTTGGTGGTCTGTGTCTGGGAGGTCTTATATGTGTCAGTGTCCTCTACAGCATCTGTAGTATTACAGTGGTCAAATGTGCTCATGACGTTAATCACTATCTATTTTAGATTGTTAGTGATTATGTTAAAATGAATCAAAGGGTCAAAAATTAAACAGGGCTCAGGGCAAAATGTCTGAAGTGGTAGTTTAGTTTGTTGTGGGCCCATAGTACGTTCCTCGGGTATGAGACATTTAATATATTTCATAAAAGTCTGTTCTAAGCGTATGTAGTTATAGTTATAGTAGTCTTATACTGTAATAATAATAATACTGTATCTGCATTAACTGTTGTTTAAATATACACTGACGTTCCGAAGTTTGGGATCAGTATGACTTTTAATGTTTATTAAAGAAGTCTCTTATGCTCATCAAAGCTGCATTTATTTGATCAAAAATACAGGGGAATAATAATAAAAAAAAAAAACAGTAACATTGTGAAATGTTATTACGATATAAAATAATGGTTTCTATTTTAATATACTTAAAAATATAATTTATTCCTGTGATGCAAAGCTGAATTTTCAGCATCATTACTCCAGTCACATGATCTTTCAGATTTTTTTCCAGGATTCTTTGGTGAATAAAAAGTTCAAAAGAACAGCATTTATTCAAAATATAAATCTTTTCTAATAATTCAAGTCTGTACTATCACTTTTTTGTTAAATCAATTTAACACATCCTTGCTGAATAAATTCTAAATTCTTGCTGAATATTAATTCCTAAAAAAAAAAAAATTACTGACCCCAAACTTTTGAACAGTAGTGTATTGTTACATTACATGTAAGATTTATATTTTAAATAAATGCTGTTTCTTTTTTAGATTATTGCACAATATCAGAATGATTTCTGAAAGAGTAATGATGCTGAAAATTCAGCTTTGATCACAGGAATAAATTAGATTTTAATGTATATTAAAAATAACAATGTTATTTTACATAGTAAAAAATTACATTTTTTTACTATGTAAATTTTTTTACTATGTACATTTTTTTTAATCTGGATTTTTGATCAAATAAATGCAGCACTGATTAGAAACTTAACTGTTATGTATAAAAATAACTGTTGTGAAAATAAAATAAAATATAGCAGAATTTTATTGTTTTATGAATTTTGATGTTGTTTTTTTATGCAACGACCATAACTGCATATTTATATAGATTAAAGAGCATTTATTTGATATTTAAACAATTAATGGTTGATTAAATTTAGTTGTAAATTGTTGTAAATTGCCTCATAAAGGCATAAAATAAACCTGCAAATGATTTCCAGGGAATATGCATCCCTTAAAAAAAAAATAATAATAAATTAAATTAAATTAAATTAAATTATATATAATTTCTAACATTATTTAATTTGTCTGTCTTTTTGTTTATTTGTTTTTTTATTTATGTATTTGTGTATTTGTTCTTTTTTTTATTTCATGTCACAAACATATTTTCAACAAACAATGAATATGGTGCATAAAGTGCAAATCAATGAATGCTTTCTGACAACACTACAGAATTCAATCTTTGGAAAAAGGCACTCAGGATAATACTGCCATATGTCACTGTGACAAATATTGAGAGCACCTGAGTGTGTGTGTGTATTTGTGTGTGTATTTGTTAGAGAGAGGAAAAGAGAGTATGCCAAATACTGATTACAGTGGTGTAGATGTAGTCTATTAAACATATATCAATCATACGCCATGCTAAAACCACACGTTGGTTCTTCAATGTGGCTGCTCTCCCTTCTTTACCCATGTCACCTCACACGCATTTTGTGATTCTGTCTAATCAGATTGCATGCTTATTAGCTCACATTTTAACGACAGAAATTCAACACATATGCATAACTAAAAATCAACATAATTCACATTAAGATGTTAGATTAAGATTGTTACTCTGTATCACCTCTGCCATATATATATATATTTTTTTACTAAAAAAGAACTCTCATATAATAATAATAATATAATAACCTATTTAACACGTAATCACATTACACAGTTAATGACAGAAGGGTCAAACGGTGTCGATTGTCATTCTCCAATATTCTGCACTCACATTACTCAAAGTGACCAGACGGTGGCGCTTGAAATCAGCATGTGATATTTCACTCTTTCCACCTCTTCACATCCACAATTCAAGGAAACTGACTCAATTCTCAGATTAAGGTGTACTTAACAGTAAACTATCAGCAGCTGTACTGCGAATGAGCCAGGAATGCGCATTTGTTTTTATGTAAAACCTTTTTCTAAAGGACACTGTGGCTGAAAGGCAGAGTTTTCATAGTCTATTAAATATCTATACTGGACTAAAATTCAGATAAAGATTATTAGTAAAAAAAAAAAAAATCTGTTCATTCATGAGGTTTATTTTGCTGTTGTGCCAAACAACTTCTACGAACAGAAAAGTTTATACCAAACTAACTCCGCTAACACATTTGTCTGATGTAATTATTTTTATAATATGATTAATTTAATACAATTTAACCATCTTTGAAATATTTTTTACTTATTTTAACACCTAAATAACTAGTAGTGGTCTATTAATGTTTGTCATGTCAGAAAAAAATCATAAAATGATCCTTACTTCAACATAATAAAATATTATCTCATAATAAAACACAATCAATGAGACAAGGTATGAATTAAAAGTTAACGGTCTACCAACCAACACTAGTCTCCCCTAACATATTCCAAACCATGAACCGAGCATGAACCACTATTTATTCTTTTTATCGTTTCTATTTTGAACCTAACAAGGAAATGTTGTTATATGTTTTTGGGCTGGCCAAAAGATAAAGAAATACAGAGAAAGCAAGAGAGAGAGAGAAAGGCAGAGCGAGAGAACGCGGGACAGACTTTAGATAGTAAAAGAGGCTAAAACGTTTTTCAGCTAACATTGGTCCCAGTGGAGGATGGATTGACTGTGGGTGAATAATACATGGCTGGTGAGGGAGTAATGAAGTGGAAGTGATGGGGAGGAATACGCTGCTCTCAGTGGGATGGGGAAATGCATACTTTAAAGAGCTCTCGCTCTCTCTGTGGCACTGGCCTGGAAAACAAGCCAAGCAGACGCACATACTCTTCCCACAGCCGTTCCTCTGGAACTCCACACAGCTGTCCGGATTGGGTTTGTAACTTCACTCAGACATTCGCTGCTCATACTGTTCCACCGTCAGGCTTGATGCTGCTGTGCTGGTCTTCAGCATTTAGTGAGCATCGCCTTGACACCGAGAGCTTATAATGAAAGTAAACGACAGTGATGTAGACTTAGGCACTGACAAATATATTAATAGATCTAGACATGCAGCAGATCTGTGTTTGGTGCACTTGAGTGCATTGCCAGTGCAGCTCAGCTTCAGATCAATGAATTTAGTGCTTTTATTTTTTATAAATTAGTAAAAAAGACTGATTGACATTTTGAAAATCCTTCAATTCATGCTTAAACCTATGAAATGTATATAAACTTACAAACAGCACTGTACCATAGTACTGAATGATTATGGTATATGCAAGGCACTCCAAAGAAACATCAAAGATTACCATGGTAATGCCATAGTAGTTTCAGTTAAGACCATGTCACATTCTTATCTCTCCCTAATTAAAAGAAACCCACAAGAAAATGGTCTGCGGTCCCTAGACTACATGTATGTAAGGATAGCAGTCTCCTGACCCCCTCTAGAGAAGACTAAAAGCTTTATCCATGCTTTTGCCATTTTGAACACTGCATATTTGACTTGCTGGAAACAACATGATGCCATGGTCATTTAAACAATAACTGGCTATTATACTATAAGTGTGATCTTCAGGTTCCCTGTAGGTTCCTCACTACTAGCTGCATGCTATTCTTGTGCTTTTAAGCATATTTGAAGAATTGGAAATTCCAAATGGGAAAACAGATTATGCAAGTTTAGTCCTTTCAAAGAAAAGCCCAACAATGTTTGTTTCATAATATCCAATGATATAACCAGAAGTTTATGTTTTAGAGTGACAACATAAACACTTTTTTTATTTAGAATAATCCCTAATTTATAAAACAGGAGTCGAAGACATAACGATTAACTAGACCGTAAGTGTTCTAGGGCTACAAATTAGATAGAGACACATTTATGGCAAATTGATTTACTAGAATGAATCTGACTTGAGAGAGCAAGAGTCATTAAGGATCATTAAGGATGCCGCCTTGTCACAATTCTTGCCGCCTTGTCACAATTCTGTATTGTTAAAGGCGGTATATAAATAAAGGTGACTTGACATGAATTGATTCTGTAGAATGACTCAAACTTTCTAATGTTTTAAACAGAGAGAGCAGTAGAATGCTCATCACTAGAATAAATCAGACTTTCCAGTCCTACATAACAGAGAGAGACACATTTATGATAAACTGGTTCACTAGAACGAATCAGACTTTCCAGCTCTGGATATAAGAAAGAGCCATTTAGAATTAACTGATTCAATAAAATGTCTCAGACTTTCCAGAGCACTTCAAGATGAGCTGATTCATTAGAATGAATCAGATTTACCAGCACTACATGAGAAAGAGATGGATGTTTAAGATGAACATATTCACTTGAATGAATCTGACTTTTCAGCTCTACACGTGAGAGTGAGCCATTTATGATGAACCAACTCACTAGAATGAATCAGACTTTTCAGTTCTATAAATGAGAAAGACAGCACTGTTTATGATCAACCAATTCACTATGAGAGAGAGAGCCAATTAGAATGAACTGATTCAGTAGAATGACTCAGACTTTCCAATGTATTATAACAGAGAGAGAGCGCTTCAGGATGAGCCAATTCATTAGGATGAATCAGATTCACCAGAGAGATGGGTGTTTAGATGGGTGTTTCAGTGCTATCAAAGAGTAAGTTAATGATGAACAAATTTAAAGAATCAGACTTTCCAGCTGTGCACTTAAGAAATGTCTATGACAAACAGATTCAGTGGAACGAATCAAACTTCCAAGCCCTATACATAAAAGAGAGAGAGCCATTTATAATGAGCCAATTCACTAGAATGAATCAGACTTTTCAACTCTGCATAGAAAGAAAGAGCCATCTGGGATAAACTGATTTAGTAGAATGACTCAGAGTTTCCATCATCACATAACAGAGAGAGAGAGCACTTTAGGATGAGCAGATTCATTAGAATGAATCAGATTTACCAACGCTAGAGAGATGGATGCTTATGATGAACAGATTCTCTTGAATGAATCTGACTTTCCAGCTCTGTACGTGTGAGTGAGCCATTTTTGGTGAACCAATTTGCTAGAATGACTCAAACTTTACAGTGCTATGAAAGAGTGACAAGTTAATGATGAACAAATTCAACAGAAATAATCAGACTTTCCAACTCTACATATTAGAGATAGAGGTGTTTATAACAAACATATTTAGCGCCATGAATTAAACTTTACAACCCTACATAGAAGAGAGAGAGAGCTGTTTATGACAAGTCAGTTCACTAGAATGAATCAGACTTTCCAGTTCTACAAATGAGAAAGACAGCAATGTTTATGTTTAACCAACATACTATGAGAGAGAGAGCCATTTAGCATGAACTGATTCAGTAGAATGACTCAGATTTACCAGCACTACACATGAGAGTGAGCCATTTATGACAAACCAATTTGATAGAATGAATCAACTTTGCAATGCTATGAAAGAGTGATAACTTAATAATGAACAAATTCATTAGAAAGAATCTGAATTTCTGGCTCTACATATAAGAGATAGAGGTGTTTATAATGAATTGAGTCAGAAGAATAAATCAAACTTTCGGGCCCTACATTAAGGAGAAAGACATTTATGATGAGCCAATTCACTAAAATGAATCAGACCTTCCAGTTCTACAAATGAGAAAGACAGCACTGTTTATGATCAACTGATTCACTTGAATGAAACAGACTTTCCATTGTATTATAACAGAGAAAGAGCACTTCAGAATGAGCCAATTCATTAGGATGAATCAGATTTACCAGCACTACATATGAGAGAGAGAGACAGATGTTTATGATAAAGAAATTCACTTAAATGAATCTGACTTTCCAGCTCTACATATGAGAGTGAGCCATTCATGATGAACCAATTTTCTATAATGAATCAAACTTTCCAGTGCTAGGGTGAGAAGTTGATGATGAACAAATTCATTAGAAAGAATCAGACTTTCCAGTTCTACATATAAGAGACAGGGGTGTTAATAACAAACAGGTTTAGTGGAACAAATCAAACTTTCCAGCCTTTCATAAAAGAGAGAGAGTGGTTTATGATGAGCTGATTCACTAGATTGAATCAGACTTTCCAGTTCTACATATGAGAAAGAAAGCACTGCTTATGATGAACTGATTCACTAGAATAAATCAGACTTTCCATCCCTCCATAACAGAGAGAGACACATTTATGATAAACTCATTCACTAGAATGAATGAATCTGGCTTTCCATCCCTCCATAAATGAGAGATTCATTTATGATGAACTGATTCACTAGAATGAATCAGACTTTCCATCCCTCCGTAACAGAGAGACACATTTATGATGAACTCATTCACTAGAATGAATCAGACTTTCCATCCCTCCAT